>NC_044565.1:56594377-56767600 GCF_007565055.1 Rhinopithecus roxellana | reverse complement strand
CCTCCCGAGTTCAAGTGATCCTCCTGCCTCCTGAGTAGCTGGGATTACAGGCGTGAGCCACTACATTCAGCTAATTTTTTTTTTTTTTTTGTATTTTTAGTACAGATGGGGTTTCCTTATATTGGGTAGGCTGGCCTCGAACTCCTGACCAAAGGTGATCCACCTGCCTTGGCCTCGCAAAGTGCTGGGATTACAGGTGTGAGCCACCAGTGCCCGGCCAGGCCTGAGTTTTGCCTGAGCATTTCTCTTTCTAAGAAAGTACAGCATATGGCAGTTACAAGGTCTCTTTTATCTAAAATAAATAGAATTTAATAAATAAAAATTTAAAAAATTTACCTGAGATTAAAGGACAAATCAAAACATATGTGTATTGTGTTGTCTGTAGAAGTATATTTTAACAATGCCATAAATTATTAACAACCAATAAATGTTATAATAATTTATTAACTAAAATAAACAAAATTCCTATTATGATATCTACGAAAATACTTTCTTAGAGTAAAATATTCTCATATCTTGAAATAGCACTGGTTAAAAACAGCAAAGATTTGCAAGTCCATGTCTTATCAAGTACTTACTTATCAAGTAATTAGCAGATCCCTCTTCACACCTTTACAGAGTCTAAAATTTAGATGTCTAAAATTAACCATCATAATATTTATGCCTGATTCATGGCTGAAATTTCAGGATGAAAGCTATGAAATCTCTATTTGTGTTTGTATGTCTATTAATGTGTGTTATGTATATGTGATATTTTCTTAATTCTGGATAGCGTTGCAAAATTCATTTATAAAATCCTTTAAAAGTGCTCTATTCTAACTTGGCTTGGAAAAAAAATAAGCATTTATAAATAAATATTCACCAAACTCCTAGAAATATAGGAACTGATCAAATGTTTTTTAAGTTAACACGACTTGGATAAAACTTAGTTAAATAAGGTTAATATAATATTTTTGGTATAATAAAACAAGTATGTCTTCAAAGTTACCACTATTGAATATAAAACAAACATAAATTCCTATTCTGCTTGAGTTCTACTCAAATAAGCTAATATTATACTTACTAGAAATGTAAAATCTTAAAGCTTATAAATTTGATTCTAATTAAGTTGTCATTCTTATGAAAAACATTATTTCTTTTTTATGGTGAAAAGATACATATATATTTAGAGTTAGCCAGCTGGACTTGGTTTAGATGATCCCAATTTTGTTGCAACATCCAAAGCATCATAATCAGGAGCCAGTCGAACATATGCCTTCTTCTCTTTATCAGGTCGAATCAGGATGTTGACTGTGGCCACATCCATGTCCCAGAGCTGCTTCACAGCCTGTTTGATCTGGTGCTTGTTGGCTTTAACATCCACAATGAACACAAGCATGTTGTTTTCTTCTATCTTCTTCATGGCCGACTCAGTGGTCAGCGGAAACTTGATGATAGCATAGTGGTCAAGCTTGTTTCTCCTGGGGGTAATCTTCCGGGGATGTTTGGGCTGCCTCCGGAGTTGCAGTGTCTTGGGCCACCTCAAGGTGAGTGACATGCGGATCTTCTTTTCTGTGTGTTGCTGTGGACACCTTTCAACACTGCCTTCTTGGCCTTTAAAGCTTTGGCTTTGGCTTTGGCTTTAGGAGGGGCAGGAACTTCCTTCTTCACTTTCGGTGCCACCTTGTGAAAAGCGAAAAACATTATTTCAAAAATAATTTGTTTACTGTAAATCTGCTTAATAGTAGTTTCCAAAATACTTTTGGTAATTTTTAACCTTAAAGTTAAGCTAAGTAAAAGATTTGCATTAAATATCTAGACCATTTATAAATAAGATACAATACTAAAACATTACATACTGAACATAAATAATTCAAGTATATATACTTTTTGCTTCTTATTTTTACAGAGGGACTAAAGATATTTTGGACCATTAATAAACATGTCTTTGTCTACCACAATGAGAAATTGTACTATGAGGAAACACATCCCTGTAGATGTTGGGAGATGGTATACTCATACATTTTCTAACCTACTATAGAATGCTAATATGTGACAGTTTATAATTGCTTACTTGTTAGTTTTCTCTGGAAAATAAAAGTACTAAGTATTAAAATTATAATCAATATGTATAAATAAAACTACTAGAAGCAATAGAATAACTAGAAACAACTCTATGCAAAGCATGTAAGAAAAGTAGGGCATGTTTCACAAGTAAAGTAGGATATATTTTTTATAAGGGAAACCCTCACAAAAGATACAAATAAAAAGAGATATCTAACCTTCCCTGTGTTATATTTGTATGGGTAAAATGTCATGTTTTCAGAAATTATATAAAATTCCTGGAAATTTGTCAATGTCCTCCTTATCCATGCTATGTGCCAGTATAGAGTTATGAGTCATAATTCCAATTATTATTTTAAATGTTGTGCCGGGTGCAGTGGCTCACGCCTGTAATCCCAGCACTTTGGGAGGCCAAGGTGGGTGGATCACAAGGTCATCCTGGCTGACACGGTGAAACCCCATCTCTACTAAAAATACAAAAAATTAGCTGGGCGTGGTGGCGGGCACCTGTAGTCACAGCTACTCGGGAGGCTGACGGAGGAGAATGGCATGAACCTGGGAGGTGGAGCTTGCAGTGAGCCGAGATCATGCCACTGTACTCAAGCCTGAGTGACAGAGAGAGACTCTGTTTCTAAATAAATGAATAAATAAATAAATACATGTTGTATGTCACAGAAAAAATCGAATATCCTTGTCAACTGTGCTATAATCACAGCCATTTCATACTCTTTGTCATTTAGATATTATTTCCCCCTGATGCTTTCCTGAAAGCTCCTGCGATCAGCTACAGGTCAGAATGTTCATCTCCAATACAGGACTCCCTCTGAGACTCATGGAAAAGAGTATGACAGGTACTCTGGTTAAAGACTTCTGATGATATTGCTTAAATAACTTTAAGACCATACACTTGACTCAGTGAAGATCTCCAGAAGCCAGGTGGAGAAATTGATGGGGTCATGAGACTGCTAACCCAAGATCCAGCAAGACTGGAATTGATCACATGAAACTGAATGAACTGATGGAAATTGATTATAATTTTATAGCTTTCTAGAGCATCGCTGGTTCTTTCATGTTCTAGTTTCTGGATTTAAGAAATCTCTCTCTCTTAATCTAACTGTAACTTACAACAATTTAGTAGATTATACTTTTGTAAACAGAAATGAAGCATTTATCTTTTTTCTCTGCCTAATCTCTCCAGAATTTTGAAATTCTTACTGAATACTCTTATTTTCATGATGATATAGTTATTAGCAAAAGTCCAGTAAGAATCTGTTCACCTTATAAAAGGACATAATTGGAAAATTTGGTTATATTATCAAGGTTTTTACTGGAATATCATATTTTGGAAGTGTACCTAAGATCAGTTGTGACCAGCAATTTTTAAGGAAGTAAGGTTGACTTTTATGGAGACAATGCTTACAAAGTACTGTGAGAAATGGGAAAGTTCTTCTTCAAAGATTGTAAAAAGTCACAATTTCTTACTGTAAGATTGCTATCCACTGTTTTTATGTGTGTGTGTGTGTGTGTGTGTGTGCGTGTGTTCCAAATCAGTTGTCCTAGCTTGTTCTGGCATGCCTGGACAGAACTAGACAAGCCCCAGCCCATACTGTATGCCATTCCTTATTGGAGATGCTTCCTTAACTATCCCTGGCAACTTCCTTTCCTTTCTTTGTTCTATTCCCCTTACCTAATTAAGAAAGTTTTACACTAATAGCCAATTGGGTAAAGTGTAAACTGTGAGGTCCTATTCCAGCCAATGGTAACTGGACACAGCAGTAGGGTAGACACATGAGGTTATAAGTAACTCTGTCTCCTTTGTTCAGTGTGCTCTTGTGGCTGGACAGCTATTGAGTAGCACCCTTTCTGCAGAAAGTAAAGCTCGCCTTGCTAAGAGATCATTTGTTCCCATGTTAATTCTTTTTTTTTTTTTTTTTTTTTTTTTGTAACACCAAAAACTTCATTCCCACCAGTACTCTGAGAAAAGTCAGCCTGATACTTACATTACAAGGTTCACAGCCTTACAGGTTAGTAAAGAAGGTCATCATTTCCTGGTAGGCCCAGGAATTTAGGGATATTTTGGGGGCCTCAAGAAGAGAGGAATTCACACGAAGCTATAAGGACTGCAGCTGAAATTTGATAGTATGTTCTTAGCTTGGCTTTTAGCCTGAATAAGGCCTTTAAAAGTCAAATCTGAGATTCTGTATGAAAACTTCCAGCAAAGAAACTTGAAAGCACCTATGTGGTCATCTCCTGTTCTTGCTGCACTTACGTAACTAATCAAGCAAAATCTAACAAAACTAGACTTAATTTTAAAACAAGAATAGTCTTACTTTGATTATGATAAAAAATGATGGTTACTACAGAGAGAAATTTTATGTTTCAATGGAAAACTATAATTTGGCTGGGCATGGTGGCACATGCCTATAATTCCAGGACTTTGGGAGGCCAGGAGTTCAAGATCAGCCTGGGCAACATGTTGAAACCCCGTCTCTACCAAAAATATAAACAGTTAGATGGGCACGATGATATGTGCCTGTAGTCCCAGCTAATCAGGAGGCTGAGGAGAGAGGATCACTTGCACCAAGGAGGTAGAAGTTACAGTGAGCTGAGATTGTTGCACCTTTGCACTCCAGCCTGGGCGACAGAGCCAGACCCTGTCTCAAAAAAATATATATATTTTTAAGGAAAGCTATAGTTATTGTGGGTTATCAGATTCTAGCCTTGTTTCTTGTTTTTGGGCTATTTTTACCTCTTTGTAAACTGGATACTGCCATCTGATGAATTTTGTCCCACAGTGATACTTGTGGAATAAGAAGCCAAGTATTGTCTCTCCTACTAATGTATCTATTGTCAGTTAATTTGAAGGTCTCCAACCCTGGAACAAAGTTAGAAGAGGAAGGTTTTGCTCCCCAAAATGCATAACCAATCTGTGGTACATTCATGCAATGGAATACTATTTAGCCGTAGAAAAGAACAAGCTATCAACTCACACAAAAACATGAGTGAATCTTGTATGCACATTGCTAAGTGGAAGAAGACAGTCTGAGGAGAATACACACAGTGTGACCTCATTTAATGAGACACTGCAGAAGGCAAACTACACAGATGGGAAACCTTTGGCTCCATGGGGTGGGGGTTTGAAGCATTCCATATGATACTTTAATAGTGGGATACCTACCACAATGTGTTGGTCAAAATACGCAGAATTTTACAACCAAATGGGTAAATCAAACTCTACTTGAAATTAAATAAAATTATTCAGGATGTGGAGTATCCCAGGACAGAATACATCATGTGAAAAATAATTTAACTATGCTACAAATTACTATGGTTTGGATGTGGTTTGTCCCTGCAAAAACTCGTGTTGAAATTTGACCCCCAAAGTGGTAGTGTGGGGCGGTGGGGCCTAGTGGAAGGTGTTTGGGTCATGGGGACGGATCCCTCATCAATAGATTAATGTCCTCCATGTGGATAAGTGAGTTTTGCTCTCACAGGAATGGATTAATTCCTGCAGGAGTAGGTAGTTAACAAGAGTCTGGGTTCCTTGGCTTCCCTCTTGCTTTCGTTCTTGCTATGTGATCTCTGGTGCACCTCTTGCTCCCCTTCCACTTTCCATCATGACGTGAAAAAGACTGAGACTCCACCAGATGTAACTGCCCAATCTCAGACATTCCACCCACCAGTATTGTGAGCAAACAGGTTTGGTTTTTGAAGGTTAGAATTGATGGTCTAGAGAATTCATTTCATTCCGGAGACAGAAAGGATAAATTTCTTGGGTTCCTTCAGGAATGAGTCTAGCTTTGCCTCATCTTTGTTTGAACTATGGATACGGCAGAAGAAAACATGATGATTTCACCGATTTAAGGTGCCAAAAGTCATTGGGTTCTCTAAGAAGCCTGGGATTCTTCTGCTGGAAAAATAAGTTTGTTGAGAAAAAATGAGTTGAGGAGGCTGTTACTGAAGTGAAGCAGAATTGTTTTTACATAATCTGCTCATTATCCACTCTGTAGTGTGGATAAAAATTATTCAAGCAAAAGGTCCTCTTACTGTTCCTGGAATGCAGTGGATAGAGAACAGATTAGTTTTTTTCCCTCAGAGCACAACCACTAGAAACATTCTACCTCAGATGAGATATTGCCTAATTATTTTCAAAAGACAGTGAAAAATGATGGATGTAAATGTTTGCTACAAAATAAATACATGCTAGAAACAGAAGCATCTGGGCCACAGTTAAATTAGAGCTACCTGTGTTCCCCTGTCACTGAGATTAAAACAAAAATATCCACTACAATCATTCACAGCATGGGAGAGGGGAAGGTGAAGGATGCAAAGGCCGGTCATAAAAGGATCAGAATTTCAGTCCATAAGGAAGTGGCTTTGTGCATTGTCTGTTGCTGTGTGCAAGGTGAAAGCTGGGGCAAGAAAACGTGCAGTAACGAGGGCTCCTTTGTCCATCTCACCTCTCTAGATACCAGGTTGCAGACATGTTGCATTTTAATTGAAAGGTTGATATAATTTTTTAAAAAGAACACTTGCAGTGTTTGAAGTGACAAAGGCTGCTGTGACAAAAAAGCAGGGAAAGGGATTTTTTTTTTTAAAAAAGCAAACAACAACAAAAACCCCACAAAAAAGTAAACAACCGACAGACAAAAAACAGAGGAGGAAGTCGGCTGTGACTACTTCCAGTAAGGGACTCAAAGAGGCAATTGGAAATTTTATTCTCTTTGCAACTGTGGGTTTTCCAGCCTGCTTCCTTTCTAAAGTATATTACTTTGTTTTATGTTCATGAAGTTATCCCTTTCTGTTTTCTGGAACAGCTATGTATTTTCTTTATCTATCATCTATCTACCTGCCTATCATCTATCTATTTACTATCTATCTTTTCTACCTTTCACTATAAAGAGCTTGGGTCAAGCAGGATAGAATTGCAATGTATGTTCACTCTACCATTTAAAACAAGAGCTCTCGTAGGCATTCTCCATCATATCACAAACCTGAGCTTTCTAAAACAGGGTGTGGCAAACTACCATGCATGGGCCATGTCTGACGCAGTCTGCATTTGTAAGTAAAGTTGTACTGGGACACAGCCACATACATGTGTTATATGACGTCTCTGGCTGTTTTCATGGTACAATGGAAGAGCTGAATCATTAACAGAGAGACCATATGGCTTGGAAAACTTAAAATGTTTAACATATAGCCCTTTGCAGAAAATATTAAAATATTTTGACTTGTTTTAAAAGATCTCTGTTTAGAATGCTACATATTGCCTTCTGGATGGAATCACAACTCTTTACCACAAGAGACACAGTTTGAACCCTGCTTCTATATCCAGCCTCATCTATTATTTTCGCTTCTCCTTATTTTCCTCGTGGCCATGCTGATGGATTGTCAGCTTCCCAGATGTGCGAGAATCTCTCGTCCCTTCCTGACATTCTCATGCTCTCCCTCTGCCTCTAGAGAACTTCCTGTCCCATCTCTCATGACAAATCCCTTCTTCAGCCCCTTTGCTCCTTCCTTAAGGATACCCGTTTGGCTCTATTTTGGGTGACATGCTCCTTCTGTATCTCCCAGAGCCATCCTGTGTCTGTCAGCTACTGCATTTCTTTGCATCTCTGTGTCATATATCACCAAATCTGCCTAAGCTTTCATGAGTCACTGCATGACAACTTCAGACTCCGCCAGCATTGTCCCCACTAACCACCAGGCTTAGACATTTGTCCAGTATGCTTAGGGTTGTGGGGTAGTAGCAGTAACCAGCCAGGGAGCATCATCTCTTACATCAGAATCAAATCTGTAGATCTCTGCCATTCATAACTATTTGGAGTTTAAAATTAGCATAAAGATTTTCCTTAAAATAAGAACAAATGGCTTGAATAGGCTTTTGAAGCGTATGATTTTTTCCTCTGGTTCATTTCGGTGTTCAGTATTCAGACATGAATCTAAACACCACTCTGCTCTTAGTAGCTGTGTGACACTGGGAAAGTCGCTCAATCTCCCTCCGCTAAATTGTGTTGTGTGAATAATGAGAAGAGAATTGTTATTTGTATTTAGTGAATAATAACAAATAAAAGGCATTTAGCTTTCTGGAACCTGGCATGTAGTAGATCCTCATGAAATACTAGCTCTGTTGATAAAACTAGACGAAAAGGAGCTTTCAAAGTCAACAACAACATCATGCAGTGAAGGACATAGATGAGAAGCTGCTGCTGCAGCCTGGAGCTCCTGGGGGCCCATTTTGTCCGTGATTTAGCAGGAATGCACTACCTTTCCATGAGGAGACACTGCCCACAGAAACCAAGGCCATTCTTTGAAGACAAACATGTTTTAATAGTGTTTACACATTGTGTAATAGTATAATATAAATAATAATTAATAATGTAAAATTGTTTACATTATTATGTTATGACTATTGTACAGACCTTTACACCTAGATATTCTGAAGTTGGTGGTCTGTGAGTGGTATTGAGTGATGACTGACACACTCTGACCTGGGATAGAACAACACGTGCCCCTGCCGTTTGCAGAATTTCAGGGCATCACCACAATTTTTCAAGAGTGTGTTTTCCTATCCTCTAGAGTTTTGCCCACTTAAGCAATGGTTTTGCTGTAATAAAGAATTACACTATTTATCAAAATGTTACTTTGGAGAATAAAGTTTTCTTAAATTATCAGGCCCATAGCTAATGCCAATGGCTCCAAGGATGAGAAGATAAAAAAAACCCTTATTTTTTTTTTTTTTTTTTCGCACCAAGAGAAAAAAATCACATTTCAAACTGTCTCGTGCTAGTCACTGGAAAATTAGAAGTGAACACACTCCCCTCCCAGCCCAATCACAGCTACTAAATAACCAAGATCTCCTGCAGGTGCCTTGGCTATGTGAGCCTGGAGTTGCTGGCTGGTACTGGGCAGCAGGCAGCAGAGCTGGTCCCATTTCTACATGCTTTCCCCATGCTGTGGGGGACACAGGCACATTGAATAACTTGGGTCCTGGCCTGGTGCTGGCTGGGAAGCTATTTGATGTCAGGCTCATAGTGGACTTCTGAGTTGAAAAGAGAGTGTGGGTCACCCAGCCCCACTTACTCATTTTACAAAGAATGAAAATGGGGCTCTATTCCAGACATGAGAGTACACATTGTAAAGCTGTGCAAGCTTGCTGTACTTGTATCCGCTCAGCACACACTTACTGAGTGCTGAGTGTCTCCAGCATGAGAGGGGCTCTAGTCCCCGGGGTCCCACCCTCCACAAATGACAGCAGCACCTCGAGGGACAGAGGTGCAAAGAGCAAGGTGGGGGCCCTTTTGTTGGAGAGGTGGCTTGGGAGGGTCCTTAGAAGAAGTGACAGCTGAGCTGTTCTCTGAAGGGTGAAGCTGAATTACTTGAAGTTTAGGACAAAGGGGTGTCTGGGGAAGTGGAGCCTATGAGCCAAAAGCATAATGACTTGCCCAGAGAAGTGTAACAAGTTCCATATTGTTTCTATGCCAAATCTGAACAGGAATCAACAAAGGAAAGAGCAGGATCCTGGAGCCAGGGCCTTGGATTTCACCCGCTGGCAAAGGGAATGTTCACTGGGAATTTTGGGGGTCAAAACATTAAAGTGTTTTCTCTTCGCTCCAATTCTTTCTGTCTCTCTGTCTCTTTCTGTCCCTCTCTCTCTCCCTTATCTTTAATTTTTGTATTATCCTAAGAAAACACACGTGTCAGACGTGGGGATTAGCAGCCGGCTTCTGGATGACTTCAGGGGAGCACTTTGGCCTCTGTGAGCTTATTTACAATAATTCAAGAATATTGCAAAAAAAAAAAAAGTCATGATAGCAGAGGTTAGAAAATCCCTAGTGTTTCTTCTGATACTTTGAATTTATGATTAATATGTTTAATCTTCATCTTCTGAAAAGTCATCAGTTGCACAGTGAGACCACAAAGGGATTCTGTTTCTGTGGTTTGTGTCTTCAATAGTCGGCAGTTTTGCAGCAACAGCATTGCATGTGGGTTTTAGGCTGATGATGCTCAACCTTGGACAATTATCTTCACCTGCCTGGGCCCCAGTGCCCACCCTTCCATACAGTGCAGGGTCACAGCTGAGCTCTCCGAGACACCTTGCAGGATGTCCATTTCTGAACTGTCAAGTGTCTTCTAGGTGAAGGCTTAGTCTCATAGCCTTTGTGGCTTCCTCCAGGTAACACTTGGTTTTTTGACCTAACCCTGGTATTTCTGTGACACACGTGTGAATGTGCTCCCTGTGGCAGCGCTGAGGAAGGATTCAGTCATCACAGATGCCGAAAGGCAAACGCAGTGTGCTTTTTTCCAACATCTCCAGTCTTGTATTATTTTTACCCATCAGCCCATTTGAAAAAGAAAACAAAAAAGCATCCTGTTAGAATTAAATCCCTTCTGGAGATAATGGGTATATTTTAAATCTTTAATTTTGTTTATAGTCACATTTGCTCCCAGTGCCTGCCAGCATCCACTAGAGGGCAGACACACCCGAGTGCATTTGTGTGGCTCTTGCTGAGTGGTAATAAGAACAGTGCCTGCCAGCATCCACTAGGGGGCAGACACACCCGTGTGTATTTGAGTGGCACTTGCCCAGTGGTTATAAAAACAGACACCCTGCCCTCCCAGAACCAACCTCCAGTGCCAGGGCCAGCGGCAGCAAGTACGAAAACCTCTGTTTCCATACCTGCATCAGCTATACAGTGCTCGCACACAGGAGGCATCAGCCAGTTTTCTCAGTTAAAGAGACAGAAACAAAATGTGTCTTCACTACTTTTTGAATTTATCATGTTATCTCATTTTTTAACTTAATTGAATGAATAAATTCTGTATGCATCCGGACACATGCATGGAATATTCACAAACATTTCAAAACAAAATTGAGTATTTTGCCAAAAGATAATTTCTTTGATATGTGAATTTCACTTTTTTCTATCTTTTAGTGATTTTGATGTAATAAAATTGAGAAGTCTGTGCTTCTAAATGACTTTTTAAAGAGCACGGTATTTCTCCACTTTGAAAAAAAAACTGGCAAAATATTGTCTACTGTAGATAGAAGTTAATTGGCTGAGAGTAATAAACAGAAGATTAAAAAACGACCTTTATCCCCTGCTATTCTGTCAAGGGCTACAGTGACTTACACACCCTGGCTTGAGTTTGCTCGCCACGTGCTGGAAGCCAGCAGGCCATGCTCTCCCACACTTTGAAAAAAAGCCCATGAGAAAGAGCTCCATCAAGTTCACACGCAATGACCTCCAGCAAGACCTGGAAAATGCCCAGTTCCACAAAATACCTGTGTCCAAATACTTTCAGCGCACAGCTCTGGCATCAGGTTCCTGTGAGGACAGACCCTGAGATGAATTTCTGGATGGAGGCTGCTGCTGGAGGAGACAATGTCACTGCAGATGGCTCCGCTGCTCCTCCCGCCTGCCGTCCCATTGGGGAACTGCGGAGATTCACCCCAGCTGGGTGGATTCTGCTGTGTTCCCTGTCAAGAAGCTCCTTGACTTAAGTTGGTTTTTCGTTTTTAAAACTCTCTGGTGTTTTCCTCTCTAGTGGGGGCTGCATGTCACCTCAGAAGAAAAGATTTTCCAACTAGGGGCTGTCTTGGTAGCTGGTCCAGAGGAAGGTCTCCTCTCTCTGGAGTGAGGTCCAGCCAAGTAACTCCAACCACAACTCTCACTGAGTGGGGCTGAATCTGCCCTGTTCTCCTCCCATCCTCGTGTGGATTGTGGAAACCCATCCATGCCCTATGCAAAGTCCTGCATCTCAGACTGTAAAATGGCAAAAGCTGAATTTAAAATAGATGATTATATTGACTCTATGAGGAAAAGAAAGTTCTGAGGTAGACAATTGGCAAGCAAGCAATTATGTGTAACTTGTTAAAACACTAGGGTGTAGTTTATCTGTCTCACTGATTATTTTCTGTTTAACAGGTTTGCTAAGAACCAGAAAGAAAGAAAGTTGGCTGGGAATTGAGAGGCATGAGGTCACCTCAGTCCCAACATTTCCATGTAAACGATGATGCAAGGTGGGCTGGTGGCAGGAGTCCCTGGAAATCCTCACAATCTCAGCTTTTAACTTCTGTAAATATTATGTAATTTATGATCCTTACAATAACTTTTTTTCTAATTAAAAAAGGTATCATTTCTTTTCTTGTAAATATAAAAATTAAAAAGAAAATATTGTATTTTTTTTTTTTTTTTTTTTTTTTTTTTTTTTTTGAGACGGAGTCGCTCTGTCACCAGGCTGAGAGGATCTCAGCTCACTGCAAGCTTGGTTCACCCAAAGCCTCCCCAGTAGTGGGACTAAGGCCCCGCACCTGAGTTTTGTCTAGAGGGGGTTCACGTGTAGAGGATGGTCCGATTCTGACTTGTGAGACCTGGCCTCCAAGTGCTGGATTACAGTGGCACGCGCACGGCCTTCAATTTTATCACTCAAATTTTGATAATTAATTCTGCATTTTAAATGAAATGCAGAAAAATTAGATTATACTGTACATTAAAAGTTTGTTGTTTCTGTTGTTCATCCAATGTCAGATCATAGCTACATTTTACAACGGCATTAACTGAGCTATATATGTAAATCAGCTATTTCCACACCTGGATGCTGATTTTTTAACCCTCCTTATTTACTGTTCGCCATTTAAATGATTTCTACTTTATCCTATGAATAACACTTCAACCAGTCATTATTCTCATATATAGCTCATTCAGTCACTCATAGTCTTGCTGAGCATTTATTTATAATTTAATTGCATATTACCTGAATGGACTGTGGTTATATGTTTATATGCTTATTCCAAATATAGTGCGAAGATTAGCATTAGAGACAGGAAAATATTCACAGGTTTTGAAACTAGAAGGAGCCAAACACAAATCCATGATCCAACTCTACACACTCTCATCCAGCCTTAGTTTTCTTACGCAGAAAGTGAAGACAATGTGATTTGCCTTGTGGCATCGCTATGAAGTTAAAGGAGACACCGATTGTACATGCAGCAGTGCATGGACAGCAGGAGGCTGGGCCCCTACAAGCTTTAAGGACAATCACCATCGGATGCCCCATGGTCCTACTCTCAGGGTGCTTGTATGCCATATGCCATGTGAGTGTCACTTACTCAGTGAACATATATTTGTTGATTATAAATTACTCCCATGCTCTTTTCTTTGTTTTACATGTTCACAAATCTGTTAAAAAAAAAAAAAAAAAAAAAAGGTACAACTATGAAATTAAGAGTTAACTAAAGGGGGATGTTTTCATTATCTCTAAAATTTAACCCCCCAAATCCAGATTATAAAGCAAGGAAATGTGTTACAGCGCAACACTTGCCATCAATACTTTTTCAATGTTAGTGAGCAGGGGAGGGTATGGAAGTGAAGGAATCAGAGCTCTGATGGGTACACATTGTCTTCCCTGCAAATCCATTTCTTGTCCAGCCTTCCTTCCTCATTGGGGCTGCTGTATTCTTTTCTGCACATTTGAACTGCTCCCCTGTGGGCCATTCTCATTTGCTTTACTTCCTAGTCTGAATTCCATGGGACCTGCATTTAAGAGGAGAAGGGAACCACTTTGGGACTGGAGGAAGTTCACCTTATGAATTATGCCTGCCTCCTTCCTCTACAGTGAACAGTCTCTGGTGTCCCTGGGTGTTCAGTTTCTTTCCACTCATGTGTTACTGACTGTTCAGGTGGCAAATGGCCCATAACCTTTATGGTACCTAAGGGAAAAGAATTATAAGCTGTGTTTCTTTTATAGTTAACTTTTATTTTAGGTTTGGGGGTACATGGGAGGGTTTGTTATACAGGTAAAGGCGTCTCACAGGGGTTTGTCGTACATGTTATTTCATCATCCAGGTGTTAAGCCCAGTACCCAATAGTTATCTTTTCTGCTCCTTGCCCTCCTCCCACCCTCCCCCCTCAAGTAGACTCCAGTGTCTGTTGTTTCCTTCTTTGTGTTCACAAGTTCTTATCATTTAGCTCCCACTTATAAGTGAGACTGTGCGGTATTTGGTTTTCTGTTCCTGCATTAGTTTGCTAAGGATAATACCCTTCAGCTTCGTTCATACTAATACAAAAGACATAATCTCGTTCTTTTTTATGGCTGCATAGTATTCCATGGTGTATATGTAGCACATTTTCTTTATCCAGTCCGTGATTGATGGGCATTTGGGTTGATTCTATGGCTTTGCTATTGTGCATAGTGCTGCAATGAACATTTGCATGCATGTATCTTCATGGTAGAAGGATTTATATTCCTCTGGGTATATACCCAGTAATGGGATTGCTAGGTCAAATGGTAGTTCTGCTTTGAGCTCTTTGAGGAATCACCATACTGTTTCCACCATGGTTGAACTAACTTACACTCCCACCAACATTGTAGAAGTGTTCACTTTTCCCTGTAACCCTGCCAGCATCTGTTAGTTTTTAACTTTTTAGTAATAGCCATTCTGACTGGTGTGAGATGGTGCCTCACTGTGGTTTTGATGAGCATTTCTCTAGTGATCAGTGATCTAGAGCTTTTTTCCATATTCTTGTTTACCATGTTTGTCTTCTTTTGAGAAGTATCTCTTCATGTCCTTGGCCCACTTTTTAATGGGATTTTCTCTTGTAAATTTGTTTAAGTTCCTTATAGATGCTGGATATTAGACCTTTATCAGATGCATAGTTTGTAAATATTTTCTCCCACTCTGTAAGTTGCCTGTTTACTTTGTTGATAGTTTCTTTTGCTGTGCAGAAGCTCTTTAGTTTAATTAGATCCCACTTGTCAATTTTTGCTTTCATTGCAATTGTTTTTGGTGTCTTTGTCATGAAATCTTTGCCTGTTCCTATGTCTAGGATGGTATTGGCTAGGTTGTCTTCCAGGGTTTTTATAGTTTAGGGTTTTACACCAAAACTTTTAGTTTTGGTCTTTAATCCATCCTGAGTTGATTTTTGTGCATGGTGTAAGAAAAAGGTCCGGCTTCAACCTTCAGCACATGGCTAGTCAGCTATCCCAGCACCATTTATTGAATAGGGAATCTTTCCCCATTGCTTGTTTTTGTCAGAAAAGCTGTGTTTCTAAGTCTTCACCCAACACAGTTGTTGTTGTTGTTGTTGTTGTTGTTGTTGTTGTTGTTGTTTTTGAGACGGAGCCTCGCTCTTTCGCCCAGACTGGAGTGCAGTGGCGCAATCTCGGTTCATTGCAAGCTCCGCCTTCCGGGTTCATGCCATTCTCCTGCCTCAGCCTCCCGAGTAGCTGGGACTACAGGCACCCACCACCACGCCCGGCTGATTTTTTTGTATTTTTTAGTAGAGATGGTGTTTCACCGTGTTAGCCAGGATGGTCTCGATCTCCTGACCTTGCAATTCGCCCGCCTCGGCCTCCCAAAGTGCCAATATACCTTTAACTTTTGCCCAGATCTCTCCTCCAGCCAATAGGCTCCAGGAAATGGGACAGGATTCTGGGAAATAAAGAGCTGACCCTGAGACAACGCAGGTGAACACAGACTAGCTGCTGTATCATAAGTAAACAAAATGAGTGTCTTTCATTAAATATTAAACAATGATAGACTGAGCATGTAAGCATGTTACCATCATAAGTATGGAAGTGACTAACTGTGACTTAAATTGTAGAGCCTCAGATTTTAGATCTGGAAGAGCCATGCGTTTTAATCCATGCTTTGAGAGGCTCAAGCTTACTCTGGAGAAACACGTAGTTTGAGGAGGCTGGAGACTGAGGGGCAGGCTCCCATTCCCCAGCTGCTTCAATGAGTCTGAGCTATTTTATAAATCAGTTATTGGAAAATGTTTTGAACAACTAAACCCAATTCCCTATTATTTGGTCAAAGCCATCAGCCCTCAGGATTCTTGCCGCTGCAGCTGTGGGCTCCCACCCCCCACCTGCTCTCCTGCCCAGGTTGGGGCGACCAAAGTCCTTCTCCTGCTGAGGAGAGAGGTTAGGGAGGGACCGTTTTTTTTTTTTATTATTTGAGGGTGTGGTTCAGTTGTAAACAGTGTAAGTTTTAGAATTTGTGTTATTGTGATGGCAATGATCAAATGCTAAATATTTCCCACTTGCCTTGTAATAACAAGAGCATATATTTTACACAGTTGACGTTTTTGAATTCTACTTATTTACTTTATTAAGAATAGTGAAATTTGAGCAGAGAAGAGTTCTAATTTTGCATCAGAGTCAAAAGTGAAAATGAAAGGAATGGACCCATGAAGGAACAGGTGTGACCTGTTTACTTCATTCCTTCCAGTCCTGGTTGATGTTGAGCTCTGGCCCTGCATCACACTTTCAAATGTGGTGGATGCCTCACCTAGGAAAGGCCCTCGCAACGCTGGCGCCCTCTGCTCACCCAACTGTACTTACTTCTCTTAATCCCCTATGAACACTGTTTTCTGGGTTGGGTGTGTTTTCTGTAATAAAAAAACTATCGTTGCACCACTTACTGAGGACTTTTTGGATGCCATGCTAAGCATTTCATAGTCACAAGCTCATTGTACAAACGACTCTTTGTAACACTCTGATGAATTTATATTCCCATATGAATTGGCCTGAGGAAGTGGCGTGCTGGAGAGATTAAGCAATTAAATGACAGCATACAGTTAATTACTGAGGGGATTTGGGTTTGGACCTGGATCTGTGATTGTAACACTCATGTCTATAACCACAAGTGTTGCCATATCATTTGCATCAGGATTTAGAATCCCTGCTGGCAGGCCTGGGAAGGTGCATTGTAACCAGATAAGAGGTAATTACCACATTTACTGAGTTGTGAGAACCACTGCACTGCCTCTCGTAGAATGCCAGGCGCTCCTGTGTTGTCTCAGTGTCTCCAGCTTGAATTGCTTCACCCCTGGCTCTCAGCAATGCTGCTTCTCTCTCCTGCATGGATCACCTGTTCCTGGAATTCATTTCTCCCATTTCTTAGGTTGCCACTTTACTGTAGCTTCCTGATCTAAGGTAAAGCTTTGATGCTGTGCATGTCCCAAAATGCCTGAGCATTATTCTCACGCTGGGTTGGCAGTTTAGTTGGGTTTAAAATATATATATTTCTCTCAGAATGTGAAGGCCAAATTTTGTTTTCTTATTATATCTAGAATTTCGGTGAAAAACCACTGCCATTTTGGTTCTTGATTCTTTGTAGGTGATCATTTTCTTTCACCTCTCTGGAAGCTTTTCAGATCTTTATCTCTGATGTTACCAAATTTCACAATACTGTGCTTTATTGTGGAATAACTTTGAAATTCATTTTGAGGGGAACTCAATAGATCTTTTAAATCTGAAAATTCATAAACTTTATTTCTGGAAAATGTTCTTGATTTTTAAGTTGAGATATAATTCACACACTGCATTTTACTCATGTAAAGTGTACAATTTAGCACTTTCTGGAAGTAGCACAGACTTCATCCCTATTTAACTTTAACACTTTTTCAGCACCCCAGAAAGAAACACTGTGTTTCCCATTTTCCCCTCCTCCAACCCCTCGCAACCATTCCTTTTTCAGGCTGAATAATATTCCATTGTGTGGAAATGCTTCATATTATTTATCCGCTTATCAGTTGGTGGACGTTTGAGTTGTTTCTATTTTTTGGCTATTATGGATAATGCTGCTATGGACATCTGTGTATCAGTTTTTGTGTGGACATATGTTTTTAATTCTCTTCAGTATGAAGACTTCAGTAGAATTGATGGGTCACAGAGTAATTCTGTATCTTACTTTTTGAGGAACTGCCAGACTGTTTTCCAAAGCAGCTGTACCATTTAATTCCCATTGATTTCTTTTCTGACATTTTTATTCCTTCTGCTTTCATGTTTTTCTTTCTGTGAAATTCCATTTTAAACTCTAAAGATGAATCAGGAAGATCAACGCAGCTTCTTCAACAAATAAATTACAAGAAAATGATATGTAGGAGATATAGGGGAAATGTATCAATTCTATAGGCTTAAAGACACATCAGCTAATCACAATGGATGAATTTTATTTGGGAATATAGACGGAACAGAATTGCCCATGTGTTTCTCGTTGTTCTGAAGGGTTACAGATATATAGGAGTTTGTTATAGTCATTGTTTATTTATATATATGTTTAAACTTCTCCATATAAGGGTTTTAAAAACTTCACTGGAAGTCTTATATTTTAAAATGTACCCAGAATTTGTTTTAATCAGAGATGTTAAGACCTGCAGACATGGAAGTGACTGTCCCGTTCATACTCACAGATCCCTGGAAATAGGAGGCGCAGGGAAGCCCCAGGCAGAGGCAGAAGGAGAGAGAGGAAGGCATGGGCAGGAGCCTCTGCTGTGGTCTCTGTGGGACAGCAAGGGCAGGCAGGGCAGGCAGGCTTAGGCTGGTCAGCAGTGAATAACTTCAGCAGGCTCTGGGGCATGGAGCCATCTCTAGTTGCCTAGTACCTGGCCCTGGGTGATTAGGGAAACAGTATCAGAGCCATATAAAGTAGGTGGTTAGGAGTATGGGTTCTGAATTGGTAGTTTAATTGACTGGCCCTGGGAAAGGCAGTCTTTTCCCAGTAAACACCAGATGCTGGAGCATCAAGAAAACAGAAAATAAGAAAATATAATTAATGCATTCCGTGTGCACAGATGGAGTCTTCCTTTGCTTCCCCAAAGGAAGAGTCCACAGGAGCCTGGCACTCCTGGACCTGAAGAAACCCTGAAACTGTTGGTATCTGCAGATCCTCTCCAAAAAGAGGTCGCCGATCTCCTAAGACTGCAAGCCTGACCCCAGCCTTCTGGGAGCCAAGAGGGAGAGAGAGTCTGTGGATCTCCCTGCTCAGTAAATGGGCTTTCACTAAATACTGTCTTTGCATAAGCAGCATTACCCAGTGTCCTGGAGCTTAAAAAAGTTCTATTTCCATCTGAAGAAAATAAATTGTTTCTTTTTCCGATGTCAGGGAGGAGCATTTGACCGCCAGTGTGGACTGAGGGATCTTGGGATCACACTCTTTCCAATGTGCTTTGAACTGACCCTCTGTGTCTGCCTCACCATCTCCTCTGCTTACCTAGACACTTGGGAACCCTAATCCAAGCCCTTCTAGGAGTCTGTGGTGCGGCTCAGCTTTCTCTGTAGGCATCTCTTGGGATTAAACATTTTCCAATCTGCTAAGTCAGTGCCATCTATTCTTCTGCTTCATCTTCAAAAGACACTGAGCCCCTCCCCACCCTCCACACCAAGTCCGTGGCAGCCTTGAGACCACAGGGTTGCTGCCATAAGATTTTTGTATTGAGTGCTCTCTTTCAAAGCAACTCTAAGAGATTTCTATGGGCAAGGCCTCCGGGTTCCTGTCAAATTAAATTGTAGTTGAGTGTTGGGTGCTATTCAAGAAGCATCTCCCTTTCTCCTTCCTAACAGAGCCCTGAATTATTCAGTCACATGGTTTGAAACATGGGGTGGGTGCTGGTTGACTTAACCTAACCAGCACTGTCTCACCCTATGTCACAGTTACTGGTTCCAAGGTGGTTGCCTAACTGCGGCTCACGCCAGGTGCCACACAGCATTCCCATGGCCCCCTAATGGACTTGAGGATGGGCAAGGGCCTGAGTTGTTCCAATTAGAGTCAAATACAAGTTATACTAGGGTTGTTAGGAACAAGAGTGTGCTTGTTCATGTTCCCTCTTTGATGAAGAATACAGCCTCAGAAATTGTTCCTGGAGATTTTGCCACACTCAGAATGATTCTGACTTCACTGAAGGCAGAACAGAAAATTGAGAAGAGACTGAGTCCTGAGTAGCACCCATGAGCTTCTCTGCTCAGATTCACCCTGAAGCCTGGCCCACTTCTGAACTACCCACCTGAATCAATAAAGTGCCTTCTTATTAAAGTCGAACTGAGCTGGAGTTTTAGTTACTTGCATCTACAGGTATTCTGTGAAGCTGATACTGTGAGTTTGTATCTGAGAATATTTACAGTGTTTCTCTCGTGGTTGTCAATCATTTCAAGGATGCTCTGAGGCTAAAAAAAAAGATCAGTTGTGAAGCAGTGAATTGTGCTGTCAGGCACAATTCATTGGGCAATAGAAAGCTTCATTTACTGGGCAGCAGAAAGTGTCATTTTAATGGGACATCATAAAAGACAGAATTAATGGGGGTGGTGACCTATAGCAGTAGAGGAAGTCTCCTTCATTCTTCTTGCTGCAGAACCAAAAACTTGTGTGGGAGGCAGCACACAAGAGGGAAGGGGTGCAGGAACAGAGGGCTGGGAAGGAAGGTGAAAGGAGGTGATTGATGCATGAGGACCAGGAAAAGATACCCCATGGCTTGGTGTGGAACTGCCCTAAAGACACAGTGAGTAGGGGATGCCTCAAATTACTGAAGCAAGAGGAATTAAATGACAACTGGAACCATGAGATATTGTGTTGTTCACTGCAGATGCTCTTGGTGAAGTGCTCATGGCTCTAGAAAACCATTTGTGAGTAAGTCTCAGGGGTGCTGGAGGAGGAAAGAGGTTTCCTCTACCCTCTTAGATTCTGTGGCTGAACCTGAGGATTAAACTGACATAAAGAAGATTAACAGAAGAAAAGCATGTACATTGTGTTTGATGTTAATATTTTTGTATGTACACAGAGGTATTCTTAAGGAAGAAATGAAGACTCAAAGAAGTGGATAGGGCGGAGAGTTTATATGCCATTTTAACAAAGAATGATGAATTGCAGACATGTCACAAGACAAAAGGAAAAAGAAGTTTGGGCTGGGGCAAACTGTGGTAAAGTGATCAGAAAACTCATGAGGAAACTAGTGGAAGAAGTGGGTCATTTTAGGAGGGCCATCTGTACGGACACATCTCAGCACGGTCTCCCCATCTCTGGTGATGAGAATGGTTTCCTCTTTCTGGTAAAGAGGGGGGCACCTTTCTCAAAGGATTCCACACCCTAATTTTAGGTATACAGAGGGAAGCCAGAGAGGCTTCTGGCATCTGCTGTTTCTCAAGTGCCTTCTGCTCAAAATCATCAATACATCAAAGCAGCATATTTTGGGTGGCATGTTCTGATGGCCCTCACTGTGAGGAGAAGGAAGCTGCAGCACTGACCCAGTGGTGAATGGAATGCTGTGGCAAAGGCGGGTTACAAAGCTGGGAGAGCCAGTGTTGGTTGCTGTCCTTTCTTTCTCTCTCTCTTTCTCTGTCTGATAGTCTGCAAGAGTGCACAGGCAAGAAAGTGTCTCCTATGAAGTAACGCAAAGTAATAGTCTGGATGTCTAGATGAGCAGATACAAATTAAATCTATGACAAACCAAAGCAGAATGAAAAGAAGGATAGAAAGATGGAGTCGGGGGAGGGAGAAGTGAGAAAAACAAGGTGATTGCAGGCGCAAAAGAGATAGGAAGAGTTCTGTGGCCAGCACCCAGGAAGCCCTGGCAAAATGGTAGATCAGTTGCATTGAGAATAGATTTTAACCCAAGGCCAGATCAGTTGCTTTGAGAATAGCTTTTAACCCAAGGCCAGATTATTTGCCTTGAGAAGAGCTTTTAACCCAAGGCCACGCAAGGTGGCTTACGGCCCAGAATGCATAATGTCCTTTTTCCTTCAGGAATGTGTGGGGAGATGTTTATAGAATGCCAATTCTGCCTGGACTGGGGGCTGAGTTAGGAGGAAACATCACGGTGACCTATGAGTTAGGATAAGAGGAGGGCTTTGCCAGCCAGAAGCGTCTGAAACTGACTCTTGTGCTAAGGTGAGGGCACTCCCAGTGTAATGGCACAGGCCCTATCCCTTGAGTTTACAGCACTTGCATGTGGTTATAAACCTAATTTCCTCCCAAAGCAGCCAGATTCCCTGTGCCTCAGACCACACAGGGAGCCTGTGGTGGTGATGCTGGTTGGGAGGACCTGGCAGAGGAGGATTTGGGAATTGAGTGTGACCCCTGAGCTGTGTTTTTGGAAGGAGAAATCTGGCCCTGCCTCACCTTGAGGATATCTAATGGGAAAAGGTTCACATTTCTTTTTTGTCAGTGTGTCATGGCTGGGCTGAATTAGGTGATCTCCAAGGTCATCTTCAGTCTTCTTATTCTGCATGCTTGGGGAAGGCACTCTTCAGTCAGCCAGGACAGGTGACTGGGAAATGGGGAAGGAGACCCTCCTGTTGGCTTTGTTACAAGAGTGCCATGTTTCACCATAGACAAGAAAGGCTCTCCTTTGAAACTTATGTGTGCCCTTCACACAGGATCACACAGAGGGTTCAGGGGGTTCCCTCCCCAACCACTGTCTCCATGAGCACAGTGCTTTAAAGATGTATGTGATGCTACATGGAGATAATGCAATGAGCATAAGACCTGCAGGTGCACGTTTACCTCACCCACCAAAGGGTACAAATCAGAGGCTACTCACCCTGCAGATTTGGGCAACCCCAAGTCAGAACAGGTCTCGGCCTCTGTCTTCACCACTTTTCTTAGAGTACCACAAACAACTGATAAACGGCCTCATGTTAATATTTTTCAGAGGAAAGAGTGCACAGGTTTACTCCATGAGTAAATTTCAGTCAGGCATTCTCTTGTGAAATCATTTCCCAAGTAAATAATGTGCACTCCACGTGTAATTACATATCTGCGTGCCATATGTAAGTAAAAGATTTTGAAACTAGATTAGAAGACAATATTCAGGAAGCTGTGTTGTCTATAGGGAGCTTCCTGAATGTAGAGTTAGGCCTAAAGACCTGCCGGTGAGACCTTGTAGACTGTGTCAGTGGGGCCCATGACATAGACCATGGGGAGAAATGCCATCCCTTATGCAGACCCCTGGGAATAGCCTCTGCAGTTAGAAGGTTCCAGATGCAGGCTCTGGGGCCTCAGGCTTGAAAGGAGCCATGGGCTGCTTCCTGTTGCCTTGCCTTCCGTTGGGTCTGGTGCCAGGAAAGGTGAGACTGCAAGGAAGATGCCATCTCAAGAATGACAGCTGTAGGGATCAAAGGTTGGCACCTGCCAACATAGTGAGGTCAAGGGCACCCTATGCTCTAAGAATGGCTGTGTTCTTCTGGGAGACCAGCCATCCCAAGTTGCTGGAACAACCATACACAAACCAGAGCAGGTGGTTATTTATAACCATCTACCAACAGAAATTTAACCAAATCAGAATGGCCATCGGGTCCATTATACCCAGTACTATACTTGTATTTGTGTATATCAGAGTGCCTCAGCCCCATACAAGTCCAATGGAGACCTTATTGACTGTATCCAACTCAGTAAAGTAGCAAATACACAAAAAGGGCTGAGAGTCCTTGAAATCCCCCCGCCCCACACAGAACCTGTTTGTACACAGTTGGCTATCTCCCTGGAAGTGGGAGGCACTAACCCCACGGTCCTGGCTGGAAAACCGTAGGCGAAGGAATAACAGGATCACTTGAACTCCTTGATGTCTTCAGGCCCTTTATTACCTAGTTTTCAGCCTTCACACGCCCTCCTCGGGAAAATCATACTCCTCTGGATTACCACTGCCAATTGTGTTTATTGCTTAATTATTTTACCTGCCTCTTATTAATTACTTGGGTCTAGTCTAGGCTTGTTACAGGCCTGTTCAAAGTGTGTGATTTGCAACAGCCTGAGTGTGGCTTTCCTGATTAAAGATCAATTATTGTCTAATGCTAATAGAGCATGCAAAAAGCTGGAGCTACAGAAAACCCTTGGCACTAGGACCAGGAGTGCTAAGAGCATGGGAAGAGAACTTTGGGTGGAGAGATAGCGCTTATTTTCATTAATCCGGTGATTTCACCTAGGGGTGTGGTGGCTTTTCAGGGCTTTCACAGAGTGTAATGAAGAGACATCTCATTTCTGGATGTTTATCCACAGAAAAATAAAATCGAGATCCCAAAGAAATAGCTGCACTCCCATGTTCATCGCAGTATTACAATAAGCAAGATATGGAGTCTACCCGTGTCCATCAATGAATGAGCTGATAAAGAAAAATGTGTGTGTGTGTGTGTATATATATATATGTATATATCACACAATGAAATACTATTCAGCCTGAATAGAAGAAGGAAATCTTGTCACTTATGGCACATGGATGAATTTGGAGAACATGTTAAGTAAAATAAACCAGGCACAGAAAGACAAATACTGCATGATCTCATTTGTATATGGAATCTAGAAAAGTCAGACTCATAAAAACAAAGAGTAGAATGGTGGTTACCAGGGGCTGAGTGGGAGGGGGAGGGGAAATTAGATGCTGGTCCAAAGATACAAGGTTTCAGTTATAAGACAATACCTTCTGGGGATTTATGGTACAGCATGGTAACTGTAGTTAATAATACTGCACTGTTTACTTGAGATTTGCTAAGACAGTAGATCTTAGGTATCTGCATCTCTCTCTCTCACACAGACACACACATAGTAACTATGTGAGGTGATGTGTTAATTAACTTGATTGTGGTAATTATTTCACTATGTATACATATATGAAGTCATTACATTGCAAACCTTGGATAAACACAATTTCTATTTGTGAATTATTCCCCAATAAAACTAGAAGAAGAAGAAAGCCCTCTCCCCACTTTGCATGTTTATTTTAATTGTTCCTCCTTTGCCTTCAATTAACTAAACATGGGAACAACGGTGGGACAGAGATGTGGAGGAACTAAAGATGAAGTCTTCATCCAGCATCTATTGAACATCTACTGGAAATGATCTGTAGTAGTCCATTTTACAATGCCATAAATTAACATCCCTCAATGGAGGCTGGGGGACTGGATGGGACAAAAAGGCAGATGAAGGACAAATTCTGATGGTCTCTTCTGGAGTTGGGGCACCTTTCTTTTCCTGCCCTTGGATGTCAGAGCTCCAAGTTCTCTGACTTTTGGATTCCAGGACTTGCACCAGTGCTCCAGACCTGTGACCTCCAACCTCCACCCAGGCTTTTTGGCCTTCAGCCTTGAACTGAGAGTTTGCTTAGTCTGCTTCCCTGGATCTGAGGAATTTGGACTTGGACCGAGCCATGCTACTATCTTCCCTGATTCCCCAGCATGCAGATGGCCTGTCATGGGACTCCTTGGCCTCTCCAAGAAAATGTGCCAGTTCCCCTAATCAATCTCTTCACATGTATCTCCTTCTCTCCCTCTCTCTCTCTCTCGATAGCTAGACAGATATAGATGATATAGATAAATATATAGATATATATCCTATTGGTTCTAACTCTCTGGAAAACCCTGACTAAAACATATGGCAACTTGAAAAATATAAACTGGTTCACAAATTATTTAAACAAACTAGTGAATGGTGTACATTGAATCTATAGGGGGCTAATAAGGTTAGAATAATAATTACTACCATGGATTGGGTGCCTCCTTTGTGCTCAGTGCTTTTAAATACGTCTCCATCCTCCATTCTTCATGGCCACCTTCTAACGGATGAGAAAACTGAGTGGCATTTAATGTGCTCCAGGTCAACAGCCCCTCAGCATATAACTCTGACCTACTTAGTGATTCCATGATCCTAAAATGTTTGGCTTCTATGAGCCTCAACTTCAGTGTGTACCCACAGTACTTTGTACACAGATACTGACACTCCTTTTCAGAGTTCCAAGTTTAATCTCTGTTGCAAATGCATACTTGCTAGAAAATGCTCTTCCTCGAAGAAGGACCTGTGGCTCTCTAACAATGTTCCTGACACTACATCAGGAATGCTGGCCATAGTGACAACATCGAGGTACCCTGTGACAGGGGTTAGCATTAGGTGTGTAATGCTGAGTAATGCCGGCAGGGAGGCTACAACTTCCTGTGGCCTTCAAGCTAGACTTGCTCACTCAGCCCACAGCCACCAGGAAAAGGTGAGTAACGCTTCCTTCCTGCCTCTGCCTGCACGGTCAAATTGTTGACAGTTGGCTCAGTTTCTCTTCTCACCTGTAAAAGGATAATGTTTGTGTAGCCTTGGAACACATGCAAGAATCTACAAGTAGATATTTGGAATGTGCATGTCTTGGCCTTTTCTTCCACTGTTGCTGGAAAGAAACCCAAAGAACTTAAGCTGTGCTGAACTTTCCAGTACTTCAAAGTAAATTTAAAGGATTTCCTGTTCTTTTTACAACCTGTGGTCATTTCCCATTTACCTAAAATCGATATTAGCCACAACTGAAATAATCATAGTTCTTCTAGACTTCTCTGAGGTGAGCCAAAAGGTCTTGGACTTTGAATCCAGACTTAGGATTCCATGATACACAAGAGGAGCTTGTACTTGAAATTTACAACTCTGTAGTGGAACTTGTACCCAGCAAATGGGCCGCCAGCCAGTTCAGCAGGTTGCCAGAGTGTGGCCCTAGCCAGCACTGCCCTGAGCTCTCCGGAATAGTTTGCTTTCCCTCAGATTTTCTCTTTATTACTATTCTTAAAACACATATCATCTTACATAAAATTATCAACATAGATTGAACCATGATAGCCTTTCCTGCAACATGAAAATTTACATGCTGCTTTAAAATGTGTGTGCGTGTGTGATGCTGGGGTTGCATTCTTATCATCAAGGCACTTCCATGTCACCTGAGTCATTCAGTGGCCGGTAATGTGGGAACTTCAGGTAATTCTGGAGTGGCATTTTGTATCAGAATCCATGCGTTTGGGTATTTATCTGTTGAATCAGTTATTCCCTTGAGAAGTTATGGCATCTTCTTAAGCATTCTGGTTGGCATTAAATTGTCCTCATAAACCAGCACAGACAGAGAATAGAGCAGACTTTGGAGCCAGGCAGATTCAGGTTCACATTCTCACTCTTCTACTTACTAGTTCTTTGACCTAGGCAGGTAATGGATTTCTCCACACCTCTGATCCTTGCAGGTGGTCATGGAATTACACGGAACAACCAACAGAAAGCACTTGTACAGTTCCTGTTACTAAAGATGCCTGGGGTGTGCTGGCTCCTTGCTGGCGTGGGCCACTCTCCTCTGCTGTTCTGGAGTGTGACAAGTCTCTTCTCGGGGTTCTTTCAGGGAGGTCCTCCCAGGTGCAGAACTGAAGCTTGGCTTCATCCACTTACTGCATGTTAGATAAGCTTTTTTTTTTTTTTTTTTGAGACGGAGTTTTGCTGTTGTCGCCCAGGCTGGAGTACAATGTGTGATCTCAGCTCACTGCAACCTCTGCCTCCCGGGTTCAAGTGATTCTCTTGCCTCAGCCTCCCGAGTAGCTGGGATTACAGGTGCCCACCACCATGTCTGGCGAATTTTTGTATTTTTAGTAGAGATGAGGTTTCACCATATTGGCCAGGCTGGTCTCAGACTCTTGACCTCAGGTGATCCACCCACCTCAGCTTCCCAAAGTGCTGGGATTACAGGCATGAGCCACCGCACCTGGCACATGTCAGAGAAACTTCTAACTGACCTCAATCCTGACCACGTGGTCTTCCCCACCAAGGAGGCAATGTTCTAAGCTGCCCTAATTCAGAGCAAGAATAAAACTGCCAGACCAAGCACTGAAGATGCTCAAGTGCTCACAGTAGTTTTGTCATTAGCTTCCCCAGGAAGTGGGAACTAAAGTGAAGTCAAGAACAGGTCATCCAGACACTTGTTGGTCAAGTCTTCCTCTAGGAACCTGTAGCCTTCCCAGCTAGCTGGGAAAGGAGAGTTTTCCCAGGACTTGGTGTTAAAACTAGAAATTGTCGGGCAAATAGGGAAAGCTGGCCACCCTGCTAATGTTGCCCTACCCAAGGCAGGGCTCCCCTAAATGGACACTGCACAGAGGCAGGAGTCCTCTCCTGGGCCTTGGCACACTGGGCAGCTGTGTGAGTTTTCGGTCTAGGTTCCTCCTAGGAGATGAGGGTTGAATGTCATGATATCTGACATCACTGTTGGCCATAACAGTCTGGTCCTGGCTGAGTCGTACCTGCCCACCTCTCCAGATGCCTACATTGGTCTCTCCTTAGCATCTCAGGCACCTGGAAGGGAAATGGCATGAGAGGACTGGGGGGGCACTTGGCAGACACTCCCCCTTTCTGAACTGTGGAAATGACTTGCCAAGCAGGTTGAGAAAACAGGTTATCGGGTCCTGATAACATCTGCCCAGCCTGAGCCTGCTGTTTGCCTCCAAGGGTGTGTCTGAGAGACAGCTCTCATAGCCCACTTAGGGAAAACACACCCCTCCACTTCCCAGCTGGCCTGCTGTGGCCTGTGAGTGTCACCATTTATTTGCAATGTTGACTCCTCTTATTCTCTCCCTAAGTTTGAGAAGTGGACTCCTTCTAAAAGCCAAAGGAAGGAATGCAGTCTCTTACCAATGACCATATAACCTGATAAAGGCTACAGGCTGCAGATTCATTTGTGGAGTGTTCTGCTTTTTGTTCAGTTTAGATTTCAAAGCTTTAAGCTTCAGGGTGAAAGACCTCCAGGGACTAAAGCTAACCTCTCAGTGAAAAAAGTGCCATTTACAATTTGCATGTTATCCTTCTCTGTTGCTTGGTTCTCTTTATGTGATTTGGACTTTGGGTTTCATTTATGGTCCGGATAGATCAGCCGTCAGATAGAAACCATGAACTAACAGGCTCACATGAATTCATCAATCAGGCTCATGGCACTGCTCATGACATTTCCTCACTTTGCTTTCCCTCCTCCCTCCCTTCCTTGATTTTTATCATCTATCATCCATCTATGTATTATCTGTGTATTATTTCCTTACTGAGTGTCTGCTCCCCTGCTAGAACGTAAGTCATCAACCAATGGCAGGGAGCTTGGTGAACCCCCAGTGCCTTGTGCAGTATTTGGCTCCTCGATACATGCGTGTGAGTGAATTCTGTGTGCTGTCATCAGTGACAGCCTTGATTCAAGCTACTATTGAATAAATAGCACAGTCGTTTTGGTACCACAAGGTGGACAGTAGATTTAGGTTTAGACAATTCTGTTATTTCCTGTTCTCGCACTTGTAATTAAGAGTCCTCCTTAAGCTCAACAGTGAGTAATCAACAGAGTGTACTGAAGCCAGGATCCAGGTCTTTCCACTCTGATCCTGGGGTTCAGATTCTCACTTTCTAAGGAAATTAATATTCAATTTTGACCTAAAGTTAATAGTTATTAGTGATTTAATACAGTCTCCCCTTCAGATCACATGTCAACTTTAATGACAATTTTTAATGAGATAATATAAAGATAACAATTGGCCAGGCATGGTGCCTCACGCCTGTAATCCCAGCACTTTGAGGCTGAGGCAGGCAGATCACCTGAGGTTGGGAGTTCGAGACCAGCCTGACCAACATGGAGAAACCCCGTCTCTACTGAAAATACAGAATTAGCCAGGCGTGGGGGTGCATGCCTGTAATCCCAGCTACTCAGGAGGCTGAGACAGGAGA
The DNA here is from genome assembly GCF_007565055.1 of Rhinopithecus roxellana. Taxonomy (NCBI): domain Eukaryota; kingdom Metazoa; phylum Chordata; class Mammalia; order Primates; family Cercopithecidae; genus Rhinopithecus; species Rhinopithecus roxellana. Next base: position 56,738,310 of record NC_044565.1, on the reverse strand, counting down.
ATCGCCTGAACCTGGGAGGTGGAGGTTGCGGTGAGCTTAGATCGCACCATTGCACTCCAGCCTGGGCAACAAGAGTGAAATTCTGTCTCAAAACAACAACAATGACAACAAAAGATGACAATCAATTGTAGAATTTGAGGCATTGTAACAGAGAAAATTAAGTAGCCACTTGCTGGACCGGAGCACATGTTCTGGGATTTCTGTGCTGCCTCCTGTCAGCTGCTCCATGCTACTTCCAAGACCAATATTATAAGGTCCTGGTTGAGACACTCAATTTCCTTTGTGTTTAGTATTTGTAACCTGGAACATTTAAATAGAATATAAATCTATTTGATTCATCAATGAAAGTGCAAAGTGTAACCACCTAAGCATTGTGCAAGCCCCCAAGTTTACCTGAAGGGAAAAGGCAGCTGCTGTTGAACTCTGCAACATAAGCCACACCACCCAATGCTTGGGCCATTTCTGAACAGGTACAATAAGAGAGTTTCTACAGCAGGCTGGGTATCTGTCCATATTCTTCACAGAAATAAAGAAGTGATGTGTTTCTTCTCCTCAAGAAAACCCCTCTTGGCTGGGCACAGTGGCTCACACCTGTAATCCCTGCACTTTGGGAGGCTGAGGCAGGTGGATCACTTGAGACCAGGAGTTTGAGATCAGCCTGGCCATCATGGCCAAACCTCGTCTCTACTAAAAATATAAAAATTAATTGGGCATAGTAGCGGGCACCTGTAATCCCAGCTACTCAAGAGGCTGAGGCAGGAGAATCACTTGAACCCAGGAGGTAGAGGTTGCAGTGAGCTGAGGTCGCTCCGTTGTTCTCTAGCCTGGGCGACGCAGTGAGACTCTGACTCCGAAAAAGATAAAAACTAAAAATAAGAATAAAGCAAGCCTATCTTTGGATTCTTACTTAGGGTTAGGCATAGGCCACTGCAAGACTGAGCAAGACGGCAGAGTCTGGCTCAGCCAGGACAGCAAGAAGGACGATCAGGCTTCCATGACTCACTGGCTGCCCAAGCCTCCACACCCTTAGAGTGCCTGGTGCACACTGAGAGCAAACCCGGCACAAGAAGAGTCTGCCTTCACTTAATTTGCTGATGAGAAAGATTACAAACTGTGCTTTTGTTTGTATCTTTGTGCCCATTTTCAATGACGATGTTAATAAAACACGAAGAAAAATATTTTAAGCAAAAGACTGGTGAAACAATTAAAAACAACTGAAGGAAAGCAAAGTTCAGAATATTCAAAATTGCTTTGACTTCATTTCAAAGCAACTTGAGGAAATTTGATGATTTCAGGTGCCATACAACTCACCCAGGACAAGCATGGGAATGCCTTCCCCTCATTTCTACCGATAATCTGATGAGAGAACACTCAAGAATGGTAGAAAACAGAAGGCAAGGAACTGTAATGAGCAGACTCTCATTTCAAATTTTTGCCACATTATTCAAACTCATAAATTAGTATTAATAAATGATAAAAATACTTTATTTCTTTAATACAGAATATACAATATTGCACTCCAGTTACAAATAGTGTATAGAAAAAAGCTCTGTTTAGAAACTGCCAAAGCAATTGTCAAAGTCTACTAATGTTTTCTGGCGTCACCAATGATAACCACAGTGCTGATCTTTGAACCAACTGAAAAAGGGCAATGTTCAATAAAGCCTCCTTTTTGTCAGTTTCAGTGCCCAGCAGTTCAAAACATTCCATCATGTTTAATTACATTTTTAAAAATTGTCATTCTTTCATGAACAAATAAAAGTACCTTGCAGCTGTCACCATTGCTCATTCTCGTGGAAAGCAATCACAAGCTTTTCATCCAGACTGAACTAAACAGTCTGATTTTTCTCAAAGTCACTCAGTAAATTGGGGTAATTCAGGTTTGGGTAAGAAGTTCTCTAGTTTTACTTTTTATATATATTTTTAGAGATAGGGTCTTGCTCTGTCACTCAGGCTGGAGTGCAGTGGTGCAATCATGGTTCACTGCAGGCTTGAACCCCTGGGCACAAATGATCCTCCCACCTTGGCCTCCCAAAGCATTGGGATTAAAGGTGTGAGCCACCACCCCTGGCTGAAGAAAGAACTTCTCACCTCTTACACATACTGAAGACATGGAGCCGTGGCATGAATCCGAATGGAAGGGAGGGAAAATTAACTCACTTCTTTAGGAGTCTGGTGCCACCCAGTTCCCCTGTTCTTCATGCCCCTTTTCTGATATCTACTTCTAGAATTCACTCCAGCTGAATTCTTCTCTTTTCCTGTACCACCACCAAAGGTGCAAACATCTTTAAAAGATCTTGGTGGTTTTAGTTGAAACCATTTTGTTTTTATATTTTTCACCTATGATGTGAATGGTGAGTCTGCACCATTTTTATCTTAAATAAATCTGCCCCAGGCTGCATCCATCCTGTTCTGACAGTAGAAAGGCATACACACTTTTACTTAAAGCTTTCATATATAAAATTAATGGGACATCTGAAAATAAGGGAATTGGGTATATGAAAAGATCCTTTAAAAAACTGCTCTCATCTTTGACATTATCTTTTTTTTTTTTTTTTTTAACTAAGTGCAATATAGTGAAGAACAAAACAACAGCATTTTTAGAGCAACCTTTGGGGAAAATTCTTAGATCAGGGGACCTGCTGTCCTGACAGAATCTATATTCAGAAAGGTACATCTGGTGGCCAGCAAAGACTCCCTAAATGTGTACCTGGGACTTATTTGAAAACAAGCCACTATAGTACTGAGTACTTAATGGAGTGGCAAACACTCCACTTGCAGTCAATGAAAATCCAATTATACAATATACACAAAGAGATGACCAAGAAAAACATAATTTAAAATTATACTGATAAAAACTAAAATCATCTGAAGTAAAACAAAACTATCTGAAGACGAATAACTGTAAAAATAAATATCTAAGTCACCCAATGACCTACTCTCATGGTGAAACAGTTCTAGAAATAGAATACAATATTAACCAAGACTTGAATAATTCAAAATGAAATGGCTCGCAAAATATCATATCAATGAGAAGCTCATTTCTCTCCCCTTCACATTCTCCTCTCTCATGATTTTCTTCTTGAAAAGATATATTTTGATACTAAGTTTTTGAAGAATTGGCAACAAATTTTCTTTGGGTTATTCCTCCAAAGGTTCTGAATCTGAATCTATTTAAATACTCTGGGTGTCATGAGCAAGTTCAGAATTAGGGACCCAGTAACCCCATCAACATTCTCATTCCAGCCACCCTCAGGCTGTCCCTTGTTTCAAAATATGTCCTTTGCAGAAAAGAGTGAATTGGTGTCAAATTTGGGTTGGTTATGTCATATGTGGAGGCATGAGTCAGATCAAAGGGCAGTGAAGAGGTCCTGCCTCAGATGCCTGTGGTCCGTGTAAACCAAAGTTTTCTGTTCTTTTTGGAAGCTGGGAACAAGAGAACTATGGAGTACATTCTAAATAGTGCTGCAAAAGTGAAATGTTGTATTCATCTGACCAAAGGAAACTCCAAGATTCTTCTGCCAACTCTCCAGAAACTGTCCAGTTACAATACAAGGTTTTGTTTATCAGTATTTAAACTCTAACTTATCTTTTAATGGGTACTTCCACATGCCTACACCCCAAATGGAGAATGACATTAACAGCATGACCTTGTAGCCCTCAAGTTATTTTAAAAGTGCTTTCTGACTTGTTAAATAAGATAAGCAGTAGTACAGTTGGGAATTAACTATAATTTATAGTGCAGTAATGCTCTGGCAACTGGGGTCAGCGTGTGTGAGTGTGTGTGTTTACTCTTTTTTGGTCACAGAATTGAAGCAGAATATGCCTTTTAGTGATTACTTTGATTTAAATGATGCTAGTCAGCCCAGGATGGTCAAAAGGGGTACATACCATGGCATTCATGCTTGGTTTTCATTTTCCTTGATTAAAAAAAAATCAACTTAGATATTGTTAAAATGCATCACAGTACCTCTTTGTCAGCAAGTCAGTCAAAAAGATTTCCAAACAGCTTTACGGTTTCCAGCTGCCCTCTGGAAGCAACACTAGTTTCACCTCAAACAAGGAAAATGCCTCTTAGAGCTTCAGCTTGTTACAACGCAGCTAAATTTCAAGGTCTGTGTTCCCATATTCTCTGTAGTATTTTAAACCTTCTCAGAGCCCTTAAGCTTTGTCCATGGGATGCTGTATTCCTGGTAAAACAGCAATCATGTGGTCACTTAGGCATGCTGGCCAAATGGTCCTGGGATCCCAAGTCACCCATGAAATCCTTCAAAAAGTCTTCATCACCAGGAAGGTTTGCTTCCTGAGGAGTTAAAGAAAAAATAGTGAATCAACTCTAGTCTAGACAAAAGTTAGTATAATGAAAACTAAACACTATACTGGTCTGGTCCCTGTAGTTTTTGTTTTTTGACATTTTCTGCATTTTGAAACATCTTCTTTTGCATTTTAAATTTTGACAAGAGGTCAGTAACTTTATTAAATACAACTATCATCTTGTTTCTCTGGCAGAACAAATTCCATCTCCCTGCAGGCCTTTTCAGGGCTTTAAAAATTTCTCTTTGCCTCCAACTACTCATGGGGCAGTAAAGAAAACTTCTTTAAATGTTGGTAAGGCCAGTGCTAACTACTACAGCGTTGGACAACAAAATAGGAAGCAATGCAGGCAGTTGAACTAAATATCCGAGGGCAGACATATTCCTCCCTTTTCAAACACCATTATCTCTTAAAGGCCCAGGTATGGATCACGACAGGGAAGAGTGGCCTTATGGCTACTCAAGCCACTTGTTTACCAAAAATGTGCTCCTAGTTGCATAACTTGCCAGAATAGTCAAAGAAGAAAGGAAAAGAAAGCTGGGATGTCCCAGGTTTATTTCTTCTGCATCTTTGCAAATATGAACACAACTCTGTTTCAGGAGCTTTCGGTGGGCTTCTACAGGTACCTTTTTTTTCTTTGCATCAAGGATAAATGTGAAGATAGCTGTGGAATTGTCTGAACATTTTTGCGTTGAAATTAATCAATGTCTTATCCCTAATTTCCCAAAGAACAAGTTATTTATGCCAGTATTAAAAGCAGCAACTTATATATTCTATGCAAAACAGAAAACCAGAAAGATCTAAATTTTGGCAAGTCCCCAGTTTGATAAGTTGAAAGACAGGAAGATGACTAAATCACAGCAGATAAAAGAGATATTTTCATAAACTAAGCTCTGGGAAACAGAATACCACAATGACCCACGTACAACCAACTACTACTCATGGGTTCCCAGAGGACTTGTGTGCAGATTATATGAGTCATTGCCCAGTTCTGATAGTCTGTTTTGAAAAGTAATTATCTTTACCCCACAGGGCAAGAAACTTATAAACTTATTTAGTTCTATTATAACTGAGATACTTTTATTATAATTTATAAATCTCTATCTACCAAGGGGACAAAAACCTCCAGATTAAACATATCTGTTTTCTCTTTCATTTAGAAAACCTGCCTTATTTCATCTCAAGTCTTCTGAATCTTTCATGAAATCCTAAAAGGAATCCTTATAACTTTCAGCAGAAAAAGCACAGCTTATATTCCTGCTTCCACATCTTCCAGAAGTTGCAGAACTGGTCTCAGAACAAGGGACTTCTGCGGGAAGTCAGAAGACCGCCCCACTGACCAGGTGTTCACACTCTGTCCTGGCTTTCTCTGCTGGTCTGCTCCAGTGGGAACACCAGTGCTGGGAGACGGGGAGCTGTGAAGGCGCTGAGGTCATGAGCAGACACTGTTTCAGTGATCTGGAGAAAGCTCAGGCAACTGTGTTCTCCTCATACCCCCAACCCCCGGTAGCCAGGCAGTAAGTCTTTGCATTGCAGTTTCAAAGATACAACACTGTCTTGGGTCTAGGGAAGTACATTAGTAAAGAAAATCTTTATAGTGCTGGTGACTCCAATTCCATATAAAAACTGGGGCAGCTTCTGTGTGATTGTCCCCCCTGCTCTGAGAAATAATGTGAAACTTCTCAGAAGACAGTTGCTGTTGTCTCCAGCCTGGAACAAATGGGATTCAGGTGGAGGGAGACATGAGGGGAGGAAGAAGCCCATGAGCCTTTTTCCTGCCTCCATCCTTAGTGCCTTCCCAAACCTGCTCTCCCTTTCCCTCTTCCTTCAACTATGTCTCCTTGTCACAAAAGTGAAAGCTCTCACAGGCTAACTAAACTTCTTATATTTTTCATAGGTTCAAGCCTAAAAGGTCTTTAGGATTTAGTCTATGAAGTCAATGAAATTCTCATTCAGGTCACTATTTTGACATTGGCTAATTCGAGATGGGAACCAGCATGGGTGTGGAGGCATCAGAGCAGGCTGCTTTTATTTTTATGCTGTCAGGTTTCATTTTGGTTTCATTTGTATGCCATATTATTACCTCACCACTATTTATACCACCAAGTCTACCTACTGCCTGCACATGCTCTGGCTACCTGGAGGGAGCTTATTCATAAATTTACTTCTCACGTATTTCAATAGACAACTTTTTGTTTGTTTGTTTTCCATTTCTGGGTTTCAATCGTGCAACACAGGTTATTACTACACAGACTAGAAAATGTAGAGGTTGAAAACCATCTGCCTATTTCCTTTCTTTTTATGGACAAAGGAAGCCTCTGGTCTATAGTGCAGGAATCACTTGCTAACATAAGACAGGCCCTTAGTTCTTGTTTAGTGCTCTATCCACCAGACAGTGTCCCTCCAAGGACCGTGGCCACTCTCCAAAGCTCCTGCCCTACATATGGTGCCATCATGGAAATACCCTTGCCAGCATTCATTCATCTCAGATCTAAAAGACAATCTGTGAAAACTACAAATTAATGTTTGTTTGCTTTTTAGAACTTTGCCTATATATATTTGTTGGGGACTTAGGCTAGTGGAAAACACAAATCTTCTATAAATTATAAGGAAGAACTTAAGTCCTGAGCCTTGAGTTCAAGAAAAAGAATGAATTAACTTCTCATTAATTTTCATGTCTATACTAAAGTCATAGCCAGAGAAGTTATTGGAGCTGTCGAGCATAGGTGAGCCCTGTGCAAACATCTCTTGGGCAGCCTCCCCCAAACTCTACAGGCTGCCACGCATCTTCAGTTAGTTTATCACAATGGCAGACAATAACTTCATCTCACGATTTTAGAAATTTACTTAGAGCAAGTTGTCATTGAAGGGTAAGAGAGAGAGAAAAAAAGATGTTGCAATGTTTAAATTCTTGGTTCTCAAAGAGAGCCCTGAAAAGGTACTTTCTCTTCACTAATTTCCAAGATGCCCATAGGGAAGGGCAGGGTAACAGTGAGGACCAGCACTCCTTAGTTTCCCAGTGAAAAGCAAAAAGAGCTCGAGGTCAATCCTGCACTACTCGTTGTCCAAAGGGAAGTTACTTCCTGTAGTATCATCAGGGGCAAATAAACTATGGACTCTAGTTACAATGAAGTCCAATTTTCCCAGTTTAAAAAACTGAAGCTCTCAAAACAATTTAAATAAAATTTAGCCAAATAAAAATCTTTGTTGCTAAGTGAATGCCAAAGTGCTGACAAGATCCTGTAGAGAAGTTCTTACCACTTCAGCACAGGCCTCCAGGAAAGTGCAGGGAGCCTTCCTTTCTGTTCCAGGTAACACAGCAGCGCCTACCTAGGGCTGCAGGTGGACCGGTCAGCTCCAATCAAACATCAGGAACTAGGGCCCACAGCACAGGTCAATGAACTCAGGAACTAGGGCTCTCAAGCTGTTTTCAGCGCGGGAAAGAATACTAGGGGTGTAAAACTGCTTTCTGGCAGCATTTTGGATGCCTCCTGTTTTCACAATAAGTCAAATGGGACATGTTAATTTGCAGAATTGCCTTTCCAGGCAGTCAGACGCAGCAGTCTCCTAAGGGCCTGGACCTGCAGGTACCTGGATTGCTACCTTCTGCTCTTCAGCAGCGGGGGCTCAACTCACAAGCCTCTGCGTCTGACTCTTGGGTCTCTTTCACACTGTAGCTCAAAATCGCACTCAGTTCTAAGCATCAGCTGAAACTGGCCATCGCCCAGCTCGGTCACACTCACCAGGACTCCCAGCCCCGCACACGGCCAGCCCCGCCCCAGCCTTCTGAGCACACACCTCGGGTCCTGCTCTGCTCCTGGCTGGGGGTCTCCGTGGCCTTCTTACAGGTGTACAGCCACTTGATGATGCGGGCGTTCCTCTCGATGACCGAAGTGGTGCTGGGCACCTGCTCAATCAGCTCCTCCTCCTGCAGCCCGTCGTCGTTGCCGCCGCTGTGCCGGGAGAAGCCGCTGCCGGAGGTGGCGACGCTCACGCTGCGCACCTTGAGGGTCACATGATCCGACCCCGCGGTGAAGTTCTCCCTCCCCAGGGCCTCCACCACCTCGGGGTCCAGGCCGCAGTACTGGAAGAAGGTGTCAGACTCGGCCAAGGCAGCGGAGTAGCGGGAGCTGAGGTCCGACTGTGAGCGCTGCAGCCCCCGACGCCTCACCACCCGCGGCTCGGGGCCAGGGGGCGCGGCCGGGACACCGGAGGGCGCCGCAGAGCGCGCGGCTGGGGCTGGGGTCTCGGGGGGCGCGAGGTCCGCTGCAGCGCCAGGCTTGGTCGGGACGGCCTCCGGGTTCCGGGTCTTGCCCTCGTCTCCCGTCCGGGGCACCGGCGCCTTGTCCTTCCCCGGCCCCTGGAAGAGCTTCTTCACCAGGCTCGCCCTGGGGCCGTCGGCGCCCGCTCCTCTCACGAACTCGCATTTCTGCCGGTAGATGATCAGCGAGTCGGGTCTCAACGGCTTCCGCGCAATAACCCTGCGCGCCACCGGGACGGGGGCGCGGGCCGGGGGCCCAGGGTCGTTCCCCGGGCACTTGATCGCCCCGGGGCCGCTGCCCTCGGAAGCGACGCCCCGGCCAGTCCCCGGCCGTCCCCGCACGTACTTGGCGCGATCCGCCGCCAGCCTCTCCACTGCGCTCCTGCGCGCCGGCCGCGCGGCGTCGGGGTCCCGGGGAGCCGCGGGGTCCCGGGGAAGGAGCCGCTCTCTCGGGGACGCGTTCAGGGCCGCCAGGGCGCGCATCCTGGCGGGGAATGGACCGGCCGGGGCTCCGAGTCCAGCGGAGACGCGCTGGAGTGGCAGAGCCGGTCAGTCCTCGGGCCGGTTCCGAAGTCCGCGCCGGGTGGCGAACGGCGCCCCAGTGCCCAGCTGCCCAGGCCTGGGGTTGGAGAGAACCGGAGTCTGCACCGATTGGCGAATCTCCCCAGTTCCCGCCCCTCCCGACCTCATCGCCACCTCGACTGGCACCGCCCGCGCCCCCGCCCTGGCCGCGTCCCCGCATCCCCGCCCGTCCCCGCCCGTCCCCGCCCGTCCCCGCCTCCTCACTCCCGCCCGGGCCCGGCTCCCTCGCCGCTCCCCGGGTGCCAGCGCCCGCCCTCACCTAGCGTCCGGGGTCCCCACCCTCACCTCCTGCCCGGTGCCGTCCCCGCCCCGCCTCACCTTCTGGCTGCGCTGCCAACCGCCTGGAGGACGCTGGGGCGAGCAGGCTCTAAACCCCCACTCACTCAGCCCCAGGTCCCCGAGGTCACCGCTGGACGCAGGCATTTCCGGGGAGGGGGAGCAGCGGGGACGTCCCCCCACCTCCCCCGGGCAGGTGCATCACATCCTTTGAATTCTTAAAGTGACCTCATCTTGTTTGGAAACTTGACTGTTTAATTTTCTCTACCTGAGGTCATATTCTTATTAACAGAAAGGAATAGAACATAAGAGGAAAGAACACGCAGCGCACGCCAGGATCAGCCTACGTGGTGGGTGGCAAGAACCGAGGGACTTGGATTGGGTCCGACTGGGTCGCTGGCCGGCAGCGGGCGTGGCCAGGCCCCAGGACCGAGCTGGGACTCGCAGGGGGGCAGGCCGGGGGCCCAGGCTCGGCTCAGTGGATTTGGAAGAAGCCCAGCCAAGTGCCCAGAATCATTGCTATTTTTACTGTAACCAAGGCAACGGGAAACCACGAGTTCACCAGGCAGTGGATCAGCCTAGGAATGCTAAGAGTCTAAGATAAAATATTTCCCAAATTCCATTATTTCAAAATTTGGACAGAATACTGAAGATATCTCTCAGACATGCGAAACGTTCACGTTATCGCGTCTGTGAAGACGACTCCGTAACAGGCTGTGCTTTCAACCTTGTGGTTGAACATTCCAAGCAGCAGCAGCCGGGAGGCAGGGAGCGCAGCAGGTGCAGATGGGCGCCCAAAGTGGGCACGAACACCTCACCAACGAAGAGAGGACTGCAGCAGGGTGGTGTTGAGTGGGCCTTGGGGGTCTTTAATCTCCTTGAGCCCCAGCGAAGCAAAATCTCACAGGGATAGTAGCGCAACAACATATCGCCTTCGGAAAGCCAGACCGCCCACACAGCCTCCTTGGAACATGTAAGACTCCTAGGAAAAGGAGTCTAGGCCAATAAAGGAGAGAGTGGGATAAGAGAGGGAAGGATGCAGGGTGGGGAGTGAAAGAGAGGGACAGAGATGGAGAAAGGGGGAGCTCCTGGGTTGCCACAGATGATTTCCTGCAGGATGTGGGAGGATGGGGCCTTGAGGTCCAAAGTCAGCCTGCTTTTTGCTCAGCAAGCCTGTTCTCTATGTCAGAGGCAAAAACCTTTTTAATTGTTTAGCCCAAAGTGTCTTCTTTTCCTAATTTGCACTACTTCATGGACAACAGCAGCACTTCTGAGAGAGAGAGAACTGCAAAATACTGCACCTCTGGAATTTGAGCCTGGGTCCACAATTTACCTTTGGACAGTTAGCAAACGTTCCAGGTTCTTTGTTTTGTCACCTGTAAAAATTTCTGTTTAAAATTTACAAGAAAAAACAATCCCATTAAAAAGTGGGCAAAGGACATGAACAGACGTTTCTCAAAAGAAGACATTTATGTGGCCAACAAACATATGAAAAAAAGCTCAACATCATAGATCATTAGAGAGATGCAAATCAAAACCAATGAAATACCATCTCACGCCAGTCAGAATGGCTGTTATAAAAAGTCAAGAAACAACAGATGCTAGCGAGGCTGCAGACAAATAGGAACGCTTTCACACTCTTGATGGGAATATAAATTAGTTCAACCACTGTGGAAGACAGTGTGGCAATTCCTTAAAGACCTAGAACCAGAAATATAATTTGACCCAGCAATACCATTACTGTGTATATACCCTTCTTTCTGCTGAGAGATGCAGAGATGACGGGACCACCTGCCTGCAGAGAGGACCCACCCATTCCAGGGTCTCCTCTCTGCTGAGAACTGAACACTCAGTGAGATAACATGCCTACAGAGAGGAACTACCCCCTGTGGGTCTCTTCTGAGCTGTTTTAATACTCAATAAAGCTTCTCTTCCTCTTGCTCGCCCTCCACTTTTCTGTATACGTCATTCTTCCTGGACACAGGACAAGAACTTGGGCAAAGATGCCACCAGCCACAGAGGTTTCTGGCCAGAAAAAGCAACACCCCAAAGATTCCATAACACGACCACGAGAACAGTACGGGGAAACTGTCCCCATGATTCAATTATCTCCGCCTGGCTCCACCCTTAACATGTGGGGATTATTACAATTCAAGGTGAGATTTGTATGGTGGGGACTCAGCCAAACCGTATCACCATGGAACCAGAAGTTCCTGCATCTCCTTATCCCTGGGGCCCAGGTGATGACCTTCCAACATCTACCCGAAGGGCTGCAATGTCACCACACCAGCTGGATCTAGCACCGCAGCTGTGACCTCGACACCCAAGCCCACACATTGCCCTACATCTCAAGGAACAGGTGGTTAAGCACAGCAGAGGGAGCCACCATGTATGCTCCCCATGGCCTGGGAGTCACCTGCTCAGGGCTTGTGCTACCCCTGCTGGTGCCCTTGCCCCTCCAGTGGCAAGACTGCCATGTGCTCACTTGCACCATGGAAGGACCCAAGGACTGGCTGCCTGTGGCCTGCCACCACCCCTACCAGCGACTCTGTTCCTTCTAGTGGTGGAGCCATCATGCATCCATACATAATGCCCAAGAGCTCAAAGACCAGCCTGCCTTGCATTCCTGTCCCCAGCAAAGCCATGCCATAGCCTCCAAAAACAACCACAACTTAGGCCACGGAGATGCTCACAGACACTGCTGATGTTGATTACATCAAAATAAATCATACAAAGAGTACACGACTGTGTCCACCCAGAACCAAAGCCAAAGCACCCTAATCAACTGACACCTAAGGATACATCTACAGGAAAATGTCTTTCCATGCGAAAGATACTTCTTAAGATTGGAAGAAGCACCTTCCATCAGATGCACAGAAATCAACATAGGGATGCAGGAAACATGGAAAAGCAAAGAAACGTGACATCCTCAGAAGAACAATAATTATCCAGTAACAGACCACAAAGTAAAGGAAAGCTATGAAATGCCTGAACAATAATTCCAAATAATGATCTTAAGGGAACTCAGTGAGATGCAGGAAAGCAAAGACAGACAATTCAGGAAAACAAATTCAGGAAATAAAATCAGGAAAACAATTTATAATCTGAATAAGAAATTCAACAGAAGTCAATATCATCAAAAAAACCAGAAATTTTGGGACTGAAGAATTCAATGAATAAAAGAACAGATGCAGTTGAGAGCTTCAACAATAGAGTAGATCAAAACATAAACAATAATTTCTGAGGCCGAGCGCGGTGGCTCACGCCTGTAATCCCAGCACTTTGGGAGACCGAGGTGGGAGGATCATGAGGTCAGGAGATTGAGACCATCCTGGTTAACATGGTGAAACCCCATCTCTATTAAAAATAAAAAAAATTAGCTGGACATGGTGGCGGGCGCCAGTAGTCCCAGCTACTCTGGAGGCTGAGGTGTGAACCTGGGAGGCGGAGCTTGCATTGAGCCAAGATTGCGCCACTGCACTCCAGCCTGGGCGACACAGCGAGACTGTCTCAAAAAAAAAAAAAAAAAAAAAAAAAAAAAAAAAAAAAAAGAAATAATTTCTGAACTTGAAGACAGGCATATTAAAATACAGAAATCGGAGAAAAATAAAGAAAAAAGAATTAAAAAGAATGAAATAAGCCTATGTGGCACACATGGGACACCATTAAGTAAAAAAGTTTTTGCATTATGAGAGTTCCAGAAGGAAAAGAGATGGGACAAGAAATAAAATCATTTAATGAAATAATTGAAAACTATGCTAGTTCCATAGGGTCCATAGTGATATGGACACTCAGATTCAGTAAGCTCAAGACACCCAAATAGATTTAATCTAACAAAGTCCTTCCTGAGGCACATTACAGTCAAACTGTCAAAAGTGAAAGACAAAGAGGGAATTCTAGAAACACCACATGATCTCACTCATATTGGCAGCTAAAAAAGCTGATCCTATGGAAGTAGAGAGTAGAACTGCGGTTATTAGGGGCTGGGACAGGTAGTGTGGGAGGATAGAGAGAGGTTGGTTAACAGATATAAAATTATAGCTAGAGAGGAGGAATAAACTCTAACGTTCTGTAGCATTGTAGAGTGACTATAGTTAACAATAATTTATTGTATATATTCAAATAGCTAGAAGAGAGAATTTTTAGTGTTCTCAGTACAAAGAAATGATAAATTGCCAGATGACATGGCTTATGCCTGTAATCCCAGCGTTTTGGAGGGCTGAGGAGGGTGGATTGCTTGAGCTCAGGAGTTAAGAATCCAGCCTGGAAAACATGGCAAAATCCAATCTCTACAAAAAATACAAAAATTAGCTGGGTGTGGTAGCAAGCACCTGTAGTCCCAGCTACTCAGGAGGCTGAGATGGGAGGATTGCTTGAGCCCAGCAGGTAGAGGTTGCAGTGAACCAAGATTATGCCACGGCACTCCAGCCTGGCAACAGAGCCAGATTCTGTCTCAATGAATAAATAAATAAATAAACAAACAAATAAATAAATAAGGTACCAATTACCTTCACTGTATGAATACAGTGAAGAAAGTATTCAAATACATTCATGTTGAAGTTTCAAAGCTGTGTTGGTGGTGACGCTTTCCTGTGTCAACTTAACCCCATCCTCCTCTGTGACGCCTGCTTCCATCCACACTCCCCTGCAGCTCAACTTCACCCTTTCTCCACTTTGCCTGCTCTTTCTTTCCATCTAAAAGTTGTCCAGCAGCCCCACTCACAGGAAACTGATGGCCTGTGTGGTACTATCAGGTGTATTGTTTTTAAAGCTTTATGCAATATTTTTTCCCACCACATATATGTATATAAGTTCCATAAAGCCAGAACCTTTGTTCTTCCTTATTTGAATTCCCAACAACCAGCAGAGTATCTGACATTAGGTAACCCAGAGAAGTTTTTCAGTTGATTTATATTTGTATTTTCTTGGTAAATTATTAACATCTCTGCTTTTCAGCTACTTCTTTAAAGGAAATGTATTAAAATACATTGCCCAGATTTTGATTATAACAATATGTTTTCATGTTTTAGCTTCACTCCATAATCAAAAATTTAATCATAGTATTCATATTTTTATTTGTGAACTTGACATCTCTTTCCACATACAGATAATGGCAAATCCGTGAACCTAATGTGAAAGCTAAACTAAAAGTTTCTTTCAAAATTATTCAATTCCAATTATTGATGGATGGGTTCTTTGCCTTTTTAAATTTAAGCTGAGGGATTTGAAAATTGACATCTTTATTTAATTGCCTTGTTTTGTTCTAGTTATGTTAATGCAAAACATCAGTTTGCAAATGAAGAATGGATTCTAGACTTACTACAGTAAATTGCATAAACACTAAAACATTTTGTAAGCTGTGAACTGTATTAAAAATTATTTTTCCATCAAAAGCCATTTTCATTTTTAATACCCATCATTGTACAAAAGTACTTATAACTATTTCTACTAATTGGTGTTAAGGTAGGCTGACTCTAAGATGCAGAAGGTCTTATTAGAGTTAGGAGGATGACATATCCTTGTTTGCCTGGGGCAGTCCCAGTTTACATCTGTTATCCTGGCGTGAGTTTTTCTTTTCTTTTTTTTTTTTTTGAGAGAGGGTCTTACTCTGTCACCCAGGCTGGAGTGCAGTGGCATGATCTCAGGTTCACTGCAACCTCTGCCTCCCGGGTTCAAGGGATTCTCATGCCTCAGCATCCCGAGTAGCTGGGATTACCAGCATTCGCCACCACGTCCGGCTAATGTTTGTATTTTCGAAATGGGTTTCACCATTTTGGCCAGGCTGGTGTCAGACTCCTGACCTCAGGTGATCAGCCAGCCTCGGCATCCCAAAGTGCTGGGATTACAGGCGTGAGCCACCACACCTGGCCTTGGCATGATTATTAACTCTGACCTTCACTCTCAAAAGTGTCCTAGTTTGGATGATGATCTGTATGGCCACCCTAGTTATATTGCCAGTTCTAACCAACTGTGTGGCTTTGTGTAGGTTAGTTAACTTTTACGGGGCTCAGTTTCCCCATTTTTAAATTGAGGAGGTTGACCTATGTAGGACCTCAGGTCTGTTTGGCTCTATTTTTATGACTTGTGAAGAAAGCATTGGCAGGTTTGAGAGTTGATGTGTCTTATAGCTCTCTAATACTCAGGAAAAAACAAATTCGTTTGCTAAAGAAATTTACAGAAAAGCTTTCTTAAAACAAAAATCCCGGTGCAGCTTTCTGACCAGACTCTGATGTGCTGGTATTTGCTAAGCTCTGTGTGACTCACCCACTCTTGTAAGGGTGGCAGAGCCTCTAAACAATCAACTGTGTCCGACGCAGGCCTTTAAGTTACATGAACTTTACATCTGTGGATAGAAGTGGGGGAAAGAGGAAGACAGCGGGGGAGGAGCACAAAGAAGCAGCATGAACCCACTGCAAACCTGGTAAAGGAGAGCTGCACCACCAACAGCGAGGCAAAGAGCTTGTGAGGTCACTGTGGGAGGAGGCTGAGGGCTGCTTCTGTGAGTCCGTTTGTGAAGAATAGCACACCTACTAAAAGAGGGACCTTCCACCTGAGTTTCCAGGATATTTGGGATTCTCAAAAGTAATATCAGAAATCTATTAATTATTTTCCATATTTGGAAATTCCAGGTGGAAATTGCTCATCTGCAGCACTTGCCTTCCTAGGTTATTGAGAGCATTAGATCCCTGTGCTTTCAGACAGAATTATGTGACTGCATTTGGAGAATGATAGAACATGAAACATAAGCTGACACAAGTAAACCTGGTAAAGACAATCCACTGATCACTGAAGATCCGCTGAGCTTATTCAATTCATTCTGTGAGACAGTTTTAACTACAGCAGTGTCTACGACGGTCCAGGTGCTATGTAGAGCACCCTGCAAGTTGTTTCTTTAGCTTAGAGGCTTTATAAGGAGAATGAAGGCTGTGTTGAGACTATCAGAAAGCGCCTGCAGTGAGAGAGACTCAGACTGCTGTGGTATAGAAAACACACCAAGATGACATGAGGTAGAAACCAGCATCAGACAGGAGTCCCTTCTGTGTGCTGGGTTCTCCAGCCGCTCCTCCCAGGATGAGTGAGGGCATTGTTTTTGTTTGGATGCCATTGCATCCAAGAAACAGAAATTCCCTGGAGTGTACCGTGGGCCTTGCCCTGTGCAGTCTCTCCTCTGTAACACTTGGTTCTTGCTTCAGGGTTTTCTCTACTCATTACAGAGAGTTCTCGGGTTTTGTTAAGGCATTTTCTCAAGGTGCAGTCACTATATACAAATTCTTTTTCTGTTGTTTTTCACACTATGTGCTCTGAAATTTGCTGAATGCCTGCTTTGCTAGGTGCAGAAGTGAGTGTTTCTTGTAGAGCAAATCTGGCAAAGTAGACAGAGGTCCCTAGGGCACCGAGTCCCTAGGCGCACACAGCAGGGGGGCCCTAGACCCGGCCCAGGAAACGATTTTTCCTTCCTAGGCCTCCTAGGAAGAGTTATGGAGAGTAATAACGTCTGAAGGTGCAGAGCAAGGTCAGATTGGGCCTTGGGGGCCTGGTGAGGTTGAAGTTGGAAATTAGAGGAAACAGGGTATACCAAAGATACTTAATTCAAAGAGTGACAAAATAACTGGGCGCCAAATTAAATAGGAGTAGAATTATTGAGTCTTAAATAAAAGTGATATTTAAAGCTCTTAATGGGACTTATACTAAAAACCCGGACTGCAGGGAGAGGGATGTTTTCCCAAGTGGTCTGCAGGACTCTGTTGTGGGAGATATTGAGGATCCAGGAAATAGGTCCTGCCTGGAGATAATCTTGGGAAACTTCTTCTTAAAATGCCCTCTTTGTGATTAAAATCACATTTTGGTGTTTTGAAGAAAGAAGATTTTCTACACTAAAGAAATCCGTTTAATTTGGTTTGCAACATAACCTCTTAAGCTTATTACAGAGCAAAACTCCCGCTCACCCGTGTGTCACACACGGAACACCAGTGAACGTCCTGTAACACTCCCACTCACCCATGTGTCACACACGGAACACCAGTGAACGTCCTGCAATACTCCTGTGTGTCACACACGTAGCACCAGTGAACGTCCTGCAACACTCCCGCTTACCTGTGTGTCACACACCAATGAACGTCCTGCAAAACTCTGACTCAGAGGATCTTGTCCAAAAAAAAAACAACGTAATTCAGCGAAAATGCCTTTTTTAAAAAAGTTGAAAAGAGATGAAATATTTATTAAATTTTTATTAATATATATGAATGGTGGCTACATTTTCTGTATTTTATCTCTGCACTCCTCACAACAGAGAGAAACATCATTGTAACTCATCTTAATGCTGAAAAGATCAGCATTCCTTTCTCTAGTTGACCAAAATATCTCTGTTTTAATTTAAGCCTGATTCTTCTGGTTAATTTTCACAAACTTATGGAAAAACTGATCAATTTCCCCTTTATAAAAATATATTTAATAATAAAAAACTTCCTTTTAATAATTTCCTTTAACTTTTTTTTGTTTTATTATTTACTTATCACTTTGAATCACTCCCATCATCGGTTTTTGAACTTTCACTAGCTTTCTCTTCTCTTCCTTATAATTACCCCAAGGCAGCTTTGAAGTCCATCAGACAAAGGGAAAAGAGACTTCCTGGTACAAAGAAGCTGCTGAGTCATTTTCCCTGGAACAGAAAACACCAGGATTGTGTGGAAGTCGAGGCTCGGGAGGCACCTGCCCTCACCAGGGCCAGGGCCAGGAGAGGGGGATCCCACACACCTGCCCGAGGTTGCTTTGGGCCCTCTGAGGGGTAGTCCAAGAAGCTCCTTGTGTGGAAACATTATCTCATGGCTACCCAGTGGGCGCCGAAGCCAAATCTTTGGTCCACACACAATGACTCTTTAGGAATATTATGGGAAGCTGGTCAAAATGATAAAGTAGCACAATTGTTCTTTCTTCACAAGAACCCCGTGTTCTTAACCTTAACACTTCAAATGGTGACATTTTAACCCAGGCGGAGGAAAACATTGGTGTCAAGCTGCAGTCACATGTTTGTAATTCTCTCTATAAAGCTTTAAAGGCATTGTGTGCATGTTAATCTTCAATAAATATGATTTACATAAGCAGTTGGCAGTCATACACTACCTGAACTTGTTCTGACAGGACACATGAGGTTTCTGGAGCCTAAGGACCTACATCAGCAAACCTAATTGTTTTGCCCATGGCTTTTTCAATAAATGAAGGCACTTTTGGGAAAAGGGCGATGGCTTGGCAGGTGGTCGAGTGGCACGCAGCCGGTGTGACTCAGCGGGAGCTTAACAGTGTCACATAGGAGAAACACTGCAGCCCCCTCTGAATCAAAAGGACTGGAAAGTTTCCAAAACCAATTATTAAGAACTGGTTATTAATTAAACAGGAACCTAATTAATAAATTACCTATAAAAGGTGCATTTTTAAAAATAATTACAATGTAATAATTTATTTTGTACTTAAGAAGAAAGTTTATTGACTTTGAGCTGATTTTTTCTGGGCGATCTAGACATCGATAGACCATGGAGAAATGGCCATATGGATGCATTGGCTGGAATTTCTGACCACATATAGCAGGCCCTGATTATGAATTAATGCAAAGTTTGGGAAAAGACAATGGTTTTAAAGCCTGTGGTCTCGGGCTAAATCCTGGCTCTGTTGCTTACTTGTTAAACGGTCTGATGAAACTTTATAACTCTTCGTCAGTACCGTTCAGATGACTGGACCTTCCCCACATGGTTCTGTAGGGATTGACAAGGACCATATGTGGAAAAGTTTCTGATACAGTTGGTAGTCTCTTTGCTTTCTCCCTTTATTTTCAGCTATCTTCTTTCCCTCAATTCTGACACCTTGGGGTTCCTAAGCTAGCAAGTGTGTTTGAAAGCAGCTAAGGGTGTAGGCAGCACATTTCTGGCCATCTCCACAGAAGTATTTAGGAGAGAACTTTACCTGTGTAGTAGCTTGGGGTCCTTGAACTCCACTACTCACCAACTATGTTGTTTTCCAAGAAAGTCTACAGGAAAATTTTCTAAAGTAATCAATTGATATTCCAGTTATGTAGATGGGCACTTACTTTTGTCCTTAAAACTCCATCTCTTGTGCTCTGGGGTTCCCTTGGGCTCCAGTGGTGGGAAACTCACATCCATGCATTGTGAAAGAGACACAGCAACCAGTGAGAATTTTTCGCTTACTAGAGAAGACAAGAGTTAAATAATGCATGAGGAAACTCCTTGCCAGCCATTTTAATTTCTAGAGAAACTAAGAATGTGTACTGTGGAGGAACGTCTGCATCTGTGGTGCAGCCCTGCACGTCTCTCTGCACCTGTGCCCATTGCCCTGTGGTTTTGCAATTCCTCTCATTTAAGAGTCGAAGGCCCCTTCCCTACCCTGAAGCTCAGCTTGGTCATGAGACTCATGGTGGCCAGAAGGACGTTAGCAGACCTGGATCAAGCAGAGGCCTGAGGAAGACCTCGTAGGTTTTTGTTGCCTCTCTTGCTTCTCTGCAATCCTGAGAACATGCCCAGACTAACTTAATCAAGGGATGGGAGAGGCATGTGCATGTGAGCACCACATGGAGCACAGCCAGCTGTCTTAGCCAAGAGCATAGCAGATAAGTCTGCAGACAGCTGACCCCCAACCAAGCAGTGATCCCAGCAGGATCGCAGAGCTTCCACCCAATCTGAGGCTGACCACAGACACCTGAGAGAGCCTATCACTAGCTGAACCAGAGAGTAGAGTGCAATCTTAAATTATAATTGTTTTAAGCCACTGGGTTTTGAGGTAGTCTATTTTGCAGCATGATTGGGTCAATAGATAGCTGATACATGTATTTTAGCAATATAAAAACATAAAGAATCCAAAATAGACTAGTGGACAATTATCCTGAGATGATTCATCATAGGATGAATCATAAAAACCATAAGCTCCTCTGAGGTCTGCAAATCCTTCCACAGAATGTTCTTTGCAGAGAGGGGCATACCTGTGCAGTAGCTTCAGGTATACTCTTTAGAATTCTTTCTATTGTAGGAGCTAGAAAGACTGACAAATGACCATCTTAGAACATCCTACTTCTCAATCATAGATATTTGAGGTAAGGATAACGTATCCTGACATGCTGTGGTTAAGACCTTGTCTACGTAGAACTGCCCTTAAGAAGTCACCACTTGTTTTTTTTCTCTTCACCATTATTGTAGGCAGAATAATAACCCCTCAAAGGTGCTCCCATCCTATTTTCTGGATCTTAAGAATATGTCACCTCATATGGAAAAAGGGACTTGCAGATGTGATGAAGAATCTTGAGATGGGAGATCACCCTGGGTTGTTGGGTGGGCTCAACATCATCACATGGGTCCTCACAAGAGGATGGCAGGAGGGTCAGAGTCAGAAGGAGATGTGAGGATAAAAGTGGAGGTCAGAGAAGAGAAAGGATACCATGCTAGTGGCTTTGATGATGGAGGAGGGGCTGTGAGCCAGGAAATTTGCATAGTCTCTACAAGCTGGAAGAGGCCCACTGGGAGATTCTCCCCAGAGCCTCAGAAAGAATGCAGTTCTGTGGACCCTTTTGGACTTATGACCTCCAGAGCTCTAAGATAATACATTTGTGTTCCTTTAAGTGACAAATTATGTGGTAATTTATTACAGAAACAGTAGAAAACTAATACAGCCTGCATCCATATAATCTGGTATTTGTAACATGAACTCTGAACTTCCTTGAAGAGCCAAGGGTTTGCCTGAACACTGCTGAGAGATTTGACCGTACCTCAGCCATGCTTCCAGAACTGTTCTCAGCTGTGTTCCCTAAGTGACCCTGCCATGATGAGTCCACTCAAGAAATCCAATGCTGTGAAACTGCAAAATGTACTCAATCCCAACCCACAATCATAAATGTTTTTAATAATTTTCCATTCACTCCCTTGGTCATTTTCTATTTCCACATAGCCCTCACTTTTGGTTCCCCGTTGTACCCCCAGCCCCATTTTTGTTCCCCCTTTTTCACTTCCTCATGGTCCCTTATTGGTTCCTCTCTGTTGTCCATTTAGAAACCTCAGTTACCTTAGTCTTAGTTGGGGTTGAGCTCAGGGTTTACTGGAGTCGCTCTCCCCCTTTGCAGTAGTCTGAATAAAATCTGTCTTGCTACCTTTTACAAGTGTCTGGTGTTGTTTCTCTTTGACAGTAAACAATTTTGTTAAAAGGATACTCCATCTAATTCTCCTACATGGTAATAGAATAACACCAAACTAATGCCTGAAGTTTTCACAAATCCTCCCTGAAAATACATTTATTATCCTAGATGTGTCACTAAAGTATAATGCAGTGAAGGCAGGGCAAATAATCTATGCTCTTTTCCATTCTGGGCATTCACCTGTGTGGGGCAGCAGAATGAGTGCTGTGCAAGACCAAGAGGGGAAAGTGCTTTGCCTGAGACTGACAAGTAAGCCCCAGAAGGTTCCTGTGGCTCTGAGCTCCCCAAGGCAACTCTGGCAAGCAGGTGAGCTGCCCTTAGCATGCAGCTGTCAACAGTACCCTGAGAAATGCTCCAGAGGTCCTTGGCAGGAGTCATGAAGAGAGGCTGAGCCATGGCAAGTCGAAGAGAACTTAGGGAAGATGGCATTTCTGTTCTCAGTGAGAGTAGCTTGAAAGGTGAGTGAAGGGAGAAGGGCACCTGTGGTGTTAAGGACAAAGGAGGCCCACTGCAGATTTCGGAAGGGAGTGTTGCCTTAGGGCTTGCTGATGGAAATCACAAACTGTCTCTGGGATATTTATGTAGACTATATACACTATCTTTTACATCTTCCCTCCTTGTCTCTCTCCCTTGTACTATTTTCCCTCGTACTATTTTCCTATTAACATTAGAGTTACAATGGAAATAATTTTGTTTGTTTGAGACAGGGTCTGGCTCTGTCACCCAGGCTGGAGTGCAGTGGCATGACCTCAGCTCACTGAAACCTCTACCCCCAAACCCCACCACCCCTGCCTCCAGAGACTCTCCCAACTCAGCCTCCAGAGCAGCTGGGATCACAGGCATGTGCCACCATGCCCGGCTATTTTTCTGTATTTTTAGTAGAGATGAGGTCTCACCCTGTTGCCCAGGCTGGTCTCAAACTCCTGAGCTCAAGCAGCCTGCCTGCCTTGGCCTCCCAAAATGCTGGAATTACAGGCATAAGCCATACACCCAGGTGGAAGTATGTTTAAAACAACAATGAAAAGACTCCACACTGCCTGAAGTCTGCTACTAGAAGAAGGGATTGCAGAGAAGCAAGAACGGCAACACAAACCCATGGGGGCTTCCTCAGGCCTCTGCTTGCTCCAGGTCTGTTAACATTCTTGTGGCCACTATGAGTCTCACATTCAAGCTGAATTTCAGGGTAGGGAAGGGGCCTCCACCTCTTGAACAAGAGGAATTGCAAAATTGCAGAGCAACGGGCACAGGTACAGTGAGATGTGCAGGGCTGCACCACAGATGCAGACGTTCCCCCCTGGTACACATTCTTAGTTTCTCTAGAAATTAAAATGGCTGGCAAGGGGTTTCCTCACACATTATTTAATTCTTGTCTTCTTTAAAAACTAAAGTAATTCTAAAAGTTGACTGATGTAGCTCTTTCACATTTGTGAGGAGAGTGAAATGAAAGTCTGTGCGACAGCACCAGCATTGGCCTCAGTGATTACATTGTGCTGTCTTCTGCCTGCAAGCTCAGTGACTAAGCCAATTGGAAAATGTACAAAAGCAATAAATTATTAAAGGCCTCAGTATGTTTATGTGTGTGAGTATAAATGTGTGAGAGGGAAATATCTGGGGCCCCTGAGATCACTAAGCTAAGGGGACAAGTCAAGCTGGGAACTGCTTAGGGCAAACTGTCTCTCATTCTATTCAAAGTCACTCCTCTGTTCACTGAGATAAATGCATATCTGACTGCCTCCTTTGGAGAGGCTCATCAGAAACTCAGAAGAATTGTCTCTCACCTACCTGTGATCTGGAAGTCCCCTCCCCAATTCAATTTGCCCCGCCTTCACCTCAAGTTGTCCCTCCTTTTTGGACTGAACCAATGCTCATTTTACATATATTGACTGATTTCTCATGTCTCCCTAAAATGCATAAAACCAAACTGTGCTCTGGCCACCTTGGACACATGTTTTCAGGACCTCCCGAACCTGTGTCAAGGATACATGTCCTCAACCTCGGTAAAATAAACTTTCTAAATTAACTGAGACCTATCTCAAATTTTGGAGGTTCACAAATGTAACTGTAAAGGATACATTATTTTTGGGTTCCATCAAAGAAATGATTTTGCATTCAAGTCTCTTCTGTATAAAGCTGTAAGCATTCCGGCCGGCTGCCCAATAGTAAGGCAATGACTTACCCAAAAGAAACGAAACAGATGTGCCTGCACATATCTTACTCACGACACAGGCACCCTGGGAGCCAGGAGATGCGAGGTGACTCTGAACCCCCATAGCACACGCTGTACTGATGCTGTGGAGAAGGAGCAAGTTCGAGTCACAGGCGTAGGCTCTGGGTCACAGCTCTGGACAGGCCCATGGAGTCGAAAAAGCCAACGTCAGTCAGAAACAAACCGCTGGGCCCTAGAAACCTGAAGATTGTCAGGGGACTGTGCAGTTGAAAGTAGCATAAGAGGGGGCAATTTTTATGGGTCCTTAAGGCTTTTACACTTTCCACATAGCAATGAGTGCTTAGCACATGCTGGAACCAACAGCAGGAGGCAATCATGATGCCTCTTTTCAAGTGTCTATTTACCCAGAAATTCAAATTTCTTTAAACATTTTCCTTTTGGTGAATGTTTCAGACAGCAAATTCAGGACAAGCAGATACCATCAGCTCAACTTGCTTCAGCAATTAACCTCATTACACGTGAACATTTTACTTCCACAAACACAATTTAAAGCATTACTCCAAGACAATTTTTGACATAATTCCTGGTCCTGGAAGAATACAAATAAGGAACCCATTAACTGGAAAAGTTACTCAAGTTTTACCAGGGATAAACCAGCTCACTAAAAGGCTTTTAGTTTTGCCGCAGGTGTGTAAGCAAAGGTGAGTGTGGCAGTTGAAGACCACATCTCCAGGAAAACCTTCATTCATCTGTGGATCATCCAGCACCAGACAACAGGCTACAGAGCAATGGCAGCCGAGTGAAGGTCGTCACCGGCACCAGACAATAGGCTGCGAAGTGATGGCAGCCAAGTGAAGGTCGTCACCAGCCCATGGGGAGATAACGAAAACTAAACACCTCAACACACATGGGACTACAGGTGCATTTTATGATGAGAGAGTCACTGGCCCACCCATTTCTAATGGGATAAAGTAACACAAAGCTTGGAAAATTCGTATCTTTCTAAAGAAGGCAGAGGGCAGATCAGTGGTTACTCAGGGAGAATATGGGCCTTCCAAGGCCTGCAGGAAGCCTCTATCATCTTACCATGAATTTAAACATTGTAAGGTTCCTCTCCATCTCCTCTTCTACCTCTTCTCTACCGTGCAAGTTTTCTCACACTGACAATAAAAACATACCTAAGACTGGGCAATTTATAAAGAAAAAAGGGGTTGAATGTACTCACAGTTCCATATGGCTGGGGAGGCCTCGCAATCATGGCAGAGGGTGAAGGAGGAGCAAAGGCACATCTTACATGGTGGCAGGCAAGAGAGTGTGTGCAGGAGAACTGGCCTTTATAAAACCATCAGATCTTGTGACACTTCCTCACTGTCACAAGAACAGCATGAGAAAAACCTGCGCCCATGATTCAATTACCTCCCACTAGTTCCCTTCCATGAAAAGTGGAGATTACAGGAGCTACAATTCAAGATGAGATTTGAGTGGGAACATAGCCAAACAATCATTCTTCCCTGGTCCCTCTTAAATCTCACACCCTCACATTTCAAAATTGATCATGCCCTCCTAACAGTCTCCCAAAGTCTCAACTCATTTCACCATTAATTCAAAAGTCCGTAGTCCCGAGTCTCATCTGAGACAAGGCAAGTCCCTTCCACTGATGAGCCTGTAAAATTGAAAGCAAGTTAGTTACTTCCTAAACACAATATGGATACAGGCATTGAGTAAATATACTCATTCCAAATGGGAAAAATTGGCCAAAACAAAGGGGCTACAGGCCCCACACAAGTCCAAAATCCAATATGGCAGTCATTAAAACTTAAAGTTCCAAAATGAGCTCCCTTGACTCCATGTCTCACATCCAGGTCACACTGATGCAACAAGTGGGCTCTCACAGTCTTGGGCAGCTCTATCTCTGTGGTTTTGCAGGGTACAGCCTCTCTCCAAGCTGCTTTCATGGGCAGGCATTGAGTGTCTGTGGCTTTTCCAGGTGTGCAATGCAAGCTGTTGTTTGATCTACCTCTCTGAGGTCCGGAGGACGGTGGCCCTCTTCTCATAGCTGCACTAGGCAGTGTCCCAGTGGGGACTCTGTGTGGGGGCTCCAACCCCACATTCCCCTTCCACACTGCACTAGCAAAGGTCCTCCATGAGGGCCCCGCCCCTGCAGCAAACTTCTGCCTGTATATCCAGGCATTTCCATACATCATCTGAAATCTAGGTAGAGGTTCCCAAACCTCAATTCTTGACTTCTGTGTACCTGCAGGTTCAACACCACATGGAAGCTCCCAAGGCTTGGGGCTTGCACCCTCTGAAACCACAGCCTGAGCGGTACCTTGGCCCCTTTTAGCCACAGCTAGAGTGACTCAGATGCAGGGCACCAAGTCCCTAGGCTGCACACAGCAGGGGGGCCCTAGACCTGGCCCAGGAAAGCTTTTTTCCTTCCTAGGCCTCCACATCTGTGACTGGAGGGGCTGCTGTGAAGGTCTCTGACGTGCCCTAGAGACATTTTTCCCATGTTCTTGGTGATGAACATTTGGCTTCTCATTATTTATGCAAATTTCTGCAGCCAGCTTTAGTTTCTCTTCAGAAAATGGGTTTTTCTTTTCTGTTGCACCATCAGGCTGCAAGTTTTCCAAACTTTTATGCTCTGCTTCCTCTTGAACATTTTACCACTTAAAAATTTCTTCTGCCAGATACCCTAAATCACCTCTCTCAAGTTTAAAGTTCCACAGATCTCTAAGATAGGGACAAAATGCCACCAGTCTCTTTGCATAGCAAGAGTGACCTTTACTCCAGTTCCCAACAAGTTCCTTATCTCCATCTGAAACCACTTCAGCCTGGACTTTATTATCCATATCACTATCAACATTTTTGTCAAAGCCATTCAACAAGTCTCCAGGAAGTTCCAAACTTTCTCACATTTTCTGGTCTTCTTTTGTGCCCTCCAAAGTGTTCCAACCTGTCTGTGACCCAGTTCCAAATTCACTTCCACATTTTCAGGTATCTTTACAGCAGTGCCCCACTCTTTGTGGTACCAATTTACTGTATTAGTCTGTTTGCGTGCTGCTAATAAAGACATACCTGACACTGTGTAATTTCATTGTGAAATATTACACATATTTTAAGAAAGTATGAAAAACATAAATATATGCTTTAATGAATTATTACATGAACACTAATGGAACTACTATCTAGATCTAGAAATAAAATGTTGTCAGTATGTCTTCTGTCTAACCTTGTCCTGATGTTAATGTCTCCCAGGTAAACATCACCAAGGCCACGAGTTGGGTTTACTATTTGAAAAGGAGAGAACAAAGACCAGGTGGAATGGCAGAACTTGTGCTTGGTAATTTGGAGTGGGGGATCTAAGGAAGTAGGACTGTCTTTGGATTGGATCTTCTCAGGAAACAAGAGTAATTTTTAAATTTGATACCTCAGTAAATCTTACCTAGAAAAAGGAATGACTAGATCTAGACTGAACCTGTAGCTGATAAAGATGCAGCCATCACTCACATTATCCAGGAGAGGGGGATATTTGCAATTCCGTGGCTTGGAAAATTTTCGTATTTTGTCTGTGTTCAGATGTGATTGTTGGGGAATCTTGCTTTTGCCTTACTCCATGACTGATGTTGTCTGATGCTAATGTTCTCTGACTTGTCTTCAACAGGAGAGCACCAAGGGCTTACTCAAGGTACAAGGCCAGCCCCTGACCATGAGGGCAGAAGAGGGTACTATATCCCCTTCCCATGCCCCCTCTTCCTGAGAGGAGGGATGGACTAGCAGCCACTGTGTCATTTAAATGTACCTTTTGTAATGACAAGAATTAAGGTATTGAAATTGTCTACTTGATAGGGATAGGTAAGTTTTTCCAATCTCATGTTCACATTGAGGTTGTTTTTCCCTCCAGATCAACATCAAAACAATTCTTCTTTTTCCTCGATTGTTTAATTAACTTCTGAAGAAAGCATTTAAGGATTAAATAATTAGATGACCATTGCAACCTCTCTGGGGCATATGTTTTTATTTTCTTAATAATTATTTATCTATAACTTTAAAAAGGCCTGACTATGACTTGTGTCGTTATGTTGTAGTCTTTAATCTTTCTCCACCCTCAACTCCATGCCAAGTGTATCTAACCTGTAATGAAGTAAGGGGAAATGGTGTGTGGTGTACAGTTTCAGTAATCAGCTAATGACTAGCAGCAGGAAATCTGCATCAAAAACATATAAAACATGTCTTCTTTATTTCACCACATAGCTCCCAGGGTTGAGAGACTTGCAACATTCCCCTGACTTTAGCGTAACTTGCTGTGGAACACTGGGTTTGATCCTAGCATCTGTAATATGGGGGTAAGAGGATTTCTGGGGATAAACGAAGCAACACAGATAACATGCTCTGAGTTCTTAAAAAACTGCTTAATGTTTTACAAAGTTTTTCTAACTTACATCTACACATTTTATCCATACCATAGCCTTATTATTTAAAAAAAGATGACAATATTCAACCACACAGAGGTTTGCAATAGGCACATGTAGCTTATCTTAGAGTCAGAATTTTTTCACTTGAAACATTTATATTCTTACCATTCTGCAACTGAATTTTTCAACATGGCTCTTCAGGGCTGTTCTCTTTAAGAAAATTTTGCTAATTTTTCTTTAAGAGTCTCATTTGCATGCAATCAAAGCACTACGCTCAGAAAGCAAGAAAAACAAAAGCCTCTACTCCTGTTGGAATTAAGGCTGTGGCTTTCAGTTCAAGAATTACTGCAGTGTCGAAAATGAGCTCATGGATGAACAGCTCTGTATGGATTCAAATGTGACTGTTTCCTGGCACCTGCTTCCCAAGTCATTGCATGCTGTAATTAGTAATTACTAAGCACCATGTGGGCATTACCAGCATTTCCGATGTGCAGTGCCACCTGCTTTTCTGTTAGTAGTTACTAGCATTTTGGGACAGTCCAAGGAAATCTGAAGTGGTAAATCAGTGGGCAGTCATCAATAAAAGAGAAAAATGTGCATATATTCCAACTACTGCCCTTAGAAAACATACATTGTCTACAGACTCCCTGAGCCTGCTCCAGGCTCTTATGCAAAGTAGACTGTATTTTTTACTCTTTCTATTTTATCTAGAGGTAGATATTATCAGATATATTATAGAAATATGGAGAAAAAGGCAAAACAACAGGTAACAATAGATGCATGACAGCCATTATTCAGGAATAAAGAGAACTATTGGCAAGGGTAAAAGTAACTGACAAGGGTAAGTTTCTTGACTTAAAAAAATCAATGACACAAGAAAGAACACGAGGTCTTACAGCCAAAGAGTTGAGCTTAAGAACCACCCTGTGCTCATTAGATGAGACATGGGCTGATTGTCTCACTCCTCAAAGTGCCCTTTTCTCATCTGTAGAATGGTGATTCTAACACCTCTCCTACCAACTTTCTTGGGACCCCTTTAATATTTTGTCTAGTTGCCCCTCACCAACATTAGTAATACAGTTTATCTGTGAAATGAAAGAACTAAATTAAATAATTGCTAAGTCTTCTTCCTAACTCTAGAATTGAAAAAAAAATATGACTTTCTGCCTTCCCCATTCTCTGAGTACCTAGTTCACATCATAAGATCACATAAAGCACTGACAATCACCAGGGATGGAACAGCTAGTATGTTCCAGGCCCTTCATGATGTTATCACCGTCTTCATTTTATCCCCTTTCCCAGAAAACACACATACTTTATTAGTTTAAGAGTATTTACATATTGTTTTATCAAACACTAATTGGTGTGTACTAGGCACTATGTATTAAATACGAATATTCTAGATTTACAAATGAGGAAGCTTACACTAAATAGCAAGAGATTAAATAGCTAGTTAGTTCCTGAAGCAGGAATCAAACCGAGGTCTGTTGTTCCAAAGGTTATATTCTACCATGATGCTGTTTCTCCGAAGACTTCATCTGAGAAAAATGAAATGTCTTTAAATTTTCAAATGTTTCTTGTTTAGTATAATAACAACTGAACAGAATCTTGGGGGAATACACTTTGTCTGGTCATGAGTACCACGGCCTAAAAAGGTTTTTGCTGACGAGTGAGGAATATGAAGAACATCTCTTCTGATCCATAACATCTAAATTGCAGGTGTCCTGCACTGCTACTGTCGCCAGAAGACACAACAACCTGGGCAGCTATGGTTTAATGGAAAGATCGAGGCTTGAAGTAAAAATTAGGGCCCTGATCCTTACTGTGTCCAATACTAGCTTATTCCTTTAAACACATTTTTTAACTTCTCAGAATTTGGTTCTACTATGTTTAGAACAGATGGCAAACTGTTGTACGCCTGCCTCACAAAGACATGTAAAGCACATTGTCAAACGTGATGCTCTGTGAGTAGAGCTACTGATCACAGCGGAAGACGGCATTTCAAGTACTGATTAACTAAAGTTGAGCTTGATATTATGACTTGAAGCCTCGAAGCAAGAAAGATTGCTCAGTGAGTGGGCAGAAAAAGAATGTTACAGAGTTCCCCTCATCTGGGTTTGGATGCCCAAGGAAGGAGCCCGGTAGTAGAGCAGAAAGTACTAGATGTACCAGAAGATACCGGACAAGGCTAATGGTTAGGTTCATGAATAGAATTAGCCTGAGGAAGGGGATAGTAGCTCACAGGCCAAGTGCCCGGGCAATCATTGACAAAGTACCAACCCCAAACTGTAACTTGAGAAACAGTCAGGTTACCAAAGCCAAGGCCCAGCAGAGGGAAATTGTTGTGAGGAAACCCAACAGGCACAGGTCCCAAAGTAGCCCATGTGTGAGGTGAAATATAGTATTGGAGTGCAGCGGCCCAGGACAGTTCCAGTGGGGAGTGCCTGGGTTCCAGCCTACAGCTCTATTGCACATTCCCTGGGTCATTTGCCTTTGTACTGTATTCAGTTTCAGCCGCTTTGCTCACAAATTGCTCGATGAGAGGCAGGGCTAAGGGCCATGCTGAGAAAATGAATGAGCAGAGCAATGTGAAATGAGTGTGCTCATCTGAGAAAGATTTTCAAGTAGAGAGACCTTGAAATCCAAGGCTACTTGGATTTAAGGGAGCCAAGAAGCAAGAAAAATTACATACTTAATTGCGATTAAATGTATTCTTTTAGAAGCTGGGGAACCTTAAACCACAAAATAGCAATTAACATTCTTTATCTGACACCAAAACAATTTGAAAATTCTTGTGTCTTAAAATGCTGCTGGCAGCTGCTGGCTTTTGGAAAAGGTGAGCAGGCATATGTGTTTTCTATCTTCTTCACCCCTTTTATTAGTGATAATAAACGGTTTCTTACTGAAGTCAAATGATTTATTTTATATTTGTGTTAGTTATAGAGCAGAAAGCCTAAATTCTGCAGGATATTTCCTATGTGTACAGGATGAAGACATCTCTATATGAACATCTGTGGCTACATATTGCATCTTCAGATGAAAAATTCTACAGTTGTATGAAAAGAAAGAATTTAAACATTTTTATGAAGTTAAAATACTTATTAAACATGCATATATTTTCAGGCTATTTTCTATTCTAAAATAAAATTCAGCTGGGCACAGTGGCTCATGCCTGTAATCCCAGAACTTTGGGAGGTTGAAGAGGGAAGATCGCTTGAATGCAGGAGTTCAAGACTCTCCTGAGGAACATAAGGAGACCCCGTTTCCATAATTTTTTTAAAATTAGCTGGGCATAGTGGTATGTGCCTGTGGTACCAGCTACCTGAGAGGTTGAGGTGGGAGGATCGCCTGATCCCATGAGGTCAAGGCTGCAGTGAGCTGTGATCGTACTACTGCACTCCAGCCTAGGAGAGAGAGTGAGGCTTTGTCTCAAAAAAAATAGAGAAAATAAAATAAAATCCCCAATACATTACTTTAGTAAACACCTGTATTCAGTTGGAATATGTTTGCTTATATATAGTGACTAAATAAAGTAGATGTGCATTCTTACATTCAAGAATTTCAAACTTCCCTTGTTTTTTTAATATAACAATGACAGTTTTGAAGATTACAAGCCAATTATTTTGTAGCACACCCCTCAATTTGGATTTATCTTATGTTTCTTCCTAATTCGGTTTTAGGCTGTATATCTCTAGCAAGGATGTCATAGAAGCAATGCTGTGTTCTTCTCGATGTATCGTATTTTATGTTAACTTATGTATTATGTTAACTTATGTATTATGTTAAGTTGCTTGTGCTTGTTGAAGGTAATATCTACTAGGCTTCTGTAAAAAATAGTAACTACAATTTTTTTCTTTAAATAAAATAAGCATTTCTAATACTTTACAGGTATAAACATCTCATTACTCATCAAATCCTTCAGTTTATTTTCCTAGTCATCTATGTAAATATGAAGTCATGGTTTCCTACGTTATTCAATAGATTACAATCTGTTACCATCATTATTTATTTTTCAACTCAAATTACCCCAGGTTTGGCCAGTAGGAGACCTTTTAATCTGCCTCTGGCATCTTTTTGATGTGTCTCCATCATTTTTTGAATAATAATTTGCTCTCTGGCACGATCAAGAATCTCAGGCTCATTTTTTCCCCCTGGCTCTGCCCTGAAGTTAGTCATTACTTCAAGGCGCTCCGGTAACTCTCACTCTAGGTGGATATTTAGAAACCAAGAGCCGGGCCGGGTGCGGGGGCTCGTGCCTGTAATCCCAGCACCTCGGGAGGCAGAGGCGAGCCGGGGCTGGGTGCAGGGGCTCAGGCCTGTAATCCCAGCACTTTGGGAGGCAGAGGCAAGGGAATTGCTTGAATCCAGGAGTTTGACACCAGCCTGGGTAACACAATGAAACCTTATCTCTACAACAAATCTAAAAAAATTAGCTGGGTGTAGTGGCATGCACCTGTGGTCCCAGCTACTCCGGAGGTTGAGGCAGGAGGATTGCTTGAACCCAGGAGATTGGGGCTGCAGGAAGCTGTATTTGCACCACTGCACCCAAAGAGTGAGACCTCGGCAAACAGTGGGCAAAGAGTGAGACCTCGTCTCCAGAGCTGGGTGTTAGATGTGCTCAGTGCTGTGGTGGTGTGGCTGCTCACTGGTCCTCTCCATGTACAGAGCTAGGGAAGACACACACACATGCGCACACACATATACACCCCTATATTTATTTCTAGGTCTATATGTTTTGAAAACTGTGAGTTCACGCTGATACCTCCAATTCCAATTCAACAACACAGACCTCATTCTGACTTTCTCCATTTCTATCTTTGTAAACCACTCTTTTCGTTGAGAGAAAGCAGACTCCCATTATTCTTAATGTATATACATATTCTAATATTCACATGTAAGTAAACAATCCTCCTTCACTACTACTCACCTCCGATTGCCCTAAATTTGACTCTGACATTGCACACCAGCTGGTGGACCCTGACTATATAAACACATGTAGAATGAAGGCTAATAATGGAGATCAGAAAGCAGCTTCACATGAAATGGCCTCATACCATGAAAATGTAGATACAATGAGAGAATCAGAATTGAGGGAAGAAATAGAATAGTACATGGGAAGAAGAATAACTTTGTCATTTATCTTCTGACTATTAGGTGACATTTAAAGGCTATTACTTCAAAATAGTAGCTAAGGGAGAGACAAAGAGAAGTTGTTGCTACCTAATTTTAAGAGAGCTCAAAATAGATAACCATTGACTGCATCTACCCACAAAAAGAGGTAACTGAAATATTGTATTGAGGTATTAGTGTAAAGTTGGAATTCAAATATTCCTATGTATAAAAATGTTAATAAAAGAGAGAAAAAATAGAACACAAATGAAAGACTAAATAGTGTATAATATACAGATATATTTACTATATATCAATATGTATCTTTATAATTATGTGCTTTATGTATATATACATATATACATACACATATAAATTTATATAAAACAAAATATGAATGTGGAATAAAAGAATTGGAATATATCAATCACATCAATGATAGAAAAAATTAAAATAAAATATTTTCAAATTTGCTATAAACACAAATATATGAAACATACCTAAAATAAAAGTAATCAGACAGCTTTTAAATGAAAAGAGAAAAATATGAACATAATGAAATGAAGGGTTGAGATCTAGATATCTGCCAAGGTAGAATTTAGGCCAAAAAACATTAAAAGAGTCAAAAGAAGGAAATTTTCAAATGAAAATGTAACAATTATTCTGTTACCACTCAATAATAATGATTTTCATTATACAAGAGATACATAGATAAATAGAAACATAATAAAACAACTACAGAAACATCATACTAAACCTCTTTTGGTTTAAGACAGATTAAGATCAAGTCAATATAATTAATAATGTAGATTCTTTAAATATATATTAAGTTCAGGCCTCTGATGATGTAAACTACACTCTCAAATACAATGAAATACTTATGCAAACTGATTTAGTATAGGACACACCATCTCAATAAATTAAAAAGGCAAATGCAAATATTAGCATTCTCTGATACTAATGTACTAAAACTAGAAATTAATAATAAAATTAGTGTGTCAAAAGGTCTATTCACTGGATATGGCAAAAAGTATTAAAAAACAGAAAGTGAATATTTTCTTGAAAGTAACAATAACATTCTATAAATTTGAGAGCTGTAGAATCAACTGAAACAGTTATCAGAAGAAATTTTGTAGCAATAAATACTTACATCAATAAAATATATTAAATAATCAATTTAAAAAACTATAAAGAGAGCAGAAGACAAATCAAAAGAAAGCAAAAGGAAGATATTAATAAAGAGAAGAAATTAGTGATTGGAGAAAATGAAGAACAAAGTAAACCTAAAAGGAGTATATTTAATGTGAATGGTCGATGTATACAGTCAAAAGAGAGATACTATCAGAGTGGATTTTTTAAAAAAACACAATTATATGTTGCTTACCAGAAAGCCAGAAAAAACAATTATTTTTAAAAGATGATGAAAAATATGTCATACTAACAGTAACCAAAAGAAAGTTGGAGTGGTTATACTAATTTCAGGTAAAGGAGACTTCTGAGCAAGGAAAATTGCTAGGGATAAAGAGTGGCTTTATATAATAATAATTCTCAAAGAAGACTTACAAGTTCTTAATGTGTATGCATCTAACAACATAAGGTCAAAATACATTAGGCGAAGGCTTACCAAGATGGCCGGACAGGAACAGTTTCCACCTGCAGCTCCCAGCTAGACCAACGCGGAAGGCGGGTGACGTCTGCATTTCCAACTGAGGTACCCAACTCATCTCACTGGGACTAGTTAGAGAGTGGGTGCGGCCCACGGAGAGCGAGCCAAAGTAGCTTGGGTGTCACCTCACTTGGGAAACACGAGGGCTCGGGGTTCTCCCTTCCTCAGCCAAGGGAAGCTGCGAGGATTGTGCCATGAGGAGTAGTGCACTCCGGCCCAGATACGATGATTTTCCCATAGTCTTCGCAACTCACAGAGCAGGAGATTTCCTTGGATACCTAAGCTACCAGGGCCCTGGGTTTCAAGCACAAAACTGGGTGGCCATTTGGGCTGACACCAAGCTAGCTGCAGGGGGCTTTTTTGTTCATACCCCAATGACACCTGGAATGCCAGTGAGACAGAACTGTTCACTCCCCTGGAAAGGGGGCTGAAGCCAGGGAGCCAAGTGGTCTAGCTCAGTGGATCCCACCCCCACAGAGCCCAGTAAGCTAAGATCTGCTGGCTTGAAATTCTCATGAGCAGCACAGCAGTCTGAAGTCCACCTGGGACACTAGAGCTTGGTGGGCAGAGGCACATCTGCCATTACTGAGGCTTGAGTAGGTGGTTTTCCCCTCACAGTGTAAATAAAACCGTGGGAAAGTCCAACTAAGCAGAGCTCTCTGCAGCTCTGCAAAGCCACTTAGCCAGACTGCCTCTCTAGATTCCTCCTCTCTGGGCAGGGCATCTTTGAAAAAAAGGCAGCAGCCCCAATCAGGAACTTATAGATAAAACACCCATCTCCCTGGGACAGAGCACCTAGGGGAAGGGGCGGCTGTGGGCACAGCTTCAGCAGACTTAAACATTCCTGCCTGTTGGCTATGGAGAGAGCAGCAGTTCTCCTAGCACAGCACTCGACTTCTGCTAAAGGACAGACTGCCTCCTCAAGGGAGTACCTGACCCCCTTGCCTCCTGACGGGGAGACACTTCCCAGCAGGGGTCGACAGACACTCATGCAAGAGAGCTCTGGTGGGCATCTGGTAAGTGCCCCTCTGGGATGAAGCTTCCAGAGGAAGGAAGAGGCAGCAATCTTTGCTGTTCTGCAGCCTCTGCTGGTGATACCCAGGCAAACAGGGTCTGGAGTGGACCTCCAGCAAACTCCAACAGATCTGCAGCAGAGGGACCTGTGAGAAGGAAAGCTAACAAATAGAAAGGAAAAGCATCAACATCAACAAAAAGGATGTCCACACAGAAACCCCATCTGAAGGCCACCGACATCAAAGACTAAAGGTAGACAGATCCACGAAGATGGGGAGAAACCAGTGCAAAAAGGCTGAAAATTCCAAAAACCAGAATGCCTCTTCTCCTCCAAAGGATCACAACTCCTCACCAGCAAGGAAACAAAATTGGATGGAGAATGAGTTTCACGAATTGACTGAAGTCGGCTTCAGAAAGTGGGTAATAACAAATTCCTCTGAGCTAAAGGAGCATATTCTAACCCAATACAAGGAAGCTAAGAACCTTGAGAAAAGGTTGGACGAATTGCTAACTAGAATAACCAGTTTAGAGAAGAACATAAATGACATGATGGAGCTGAAAAACACAGCACGAGAACTTCATGAAGCATACACAAGTATCAATAGCTGGATCGATCAAGTAGAAGAAAGGATATCAGAGATTGAAGATCAACTTAATGAAATAGAGCATGAAGACAAGATTAGAGAAAAAAGAATGAAAAGGAACAAACAAAGCCTCCAAGAAATATGGGACTATGAGAAAAGACCAAATCTATGTTTGATTAATGTACCTGAAAGTGACAGGGAGAATGGAACCAAGTTGGAAAACACTCTTCAGGATGTTATCCAGGAGAACTTCCCCAACCTAGCAAGGCAGACCAACATTCAAATTCAGGAAGTAACAAAGCCTCCAAGAAATATGGGACTATGAGAAAAGACCAAATCTATGTTTGATTAATGTACCTGAAAGTGACAGGGAGAATGGGACCAAGTTGGAAAACACTCTTCAGGATGTTATCCAGGAGAACTTCCCCAACCTAGCAAGGCAGACCAACATTCAAATTCAGGAAGTAACAGAGAATACCACAAAGATACTCCTGGAGAAGAGTACCCCAAGACACATAATCGTCAGATTCACCAAGGTTGAAAGAAAGGTAAAAATGTTAAGGGCAGCCAGAGAGAAAGTTTGGGTTACCCACAAAGGGAAGCCCATCAGACTAACCGGATCTCTCTGCAGAAACCCTACAAGCCAGAAGAGAGTGGGGCCAATATTCAACATTCTTGAAGAGAAGAATTTTCAACCCAGAATTTCATATCCAGCCAAACTAAGCTTCATAAGTGAAGGAGAAATAAAATCCTTTACAGACAAGCAAATGTATAGAGATTTTGTCACCACCAGGCCTGCCTTACAAGAGCTCCTGAAGGAAGCACTAAACATGGAAAGGAACAACTGGTACCAGTCACTGCAAAGACACCAAATTGTAAAGATCATCAACACTATGAAGAAACTGCATCAACTAATAGGTGAAATAACCAGCTAGTGACATAATGACAGGATCAAATTCGCACATAACAATATTAACCTTAAATGTAAATGAGCTAAATGCCCCAATTAAAAGACACAGATTGGTCTGTGCTGTATTCAGGAGACCCATCACAAGTGCAAATACACATATAGGCTCAAAATAAAGGGATGGAGAAATATTTAACAAAAATTGGAAGCAAAAAAAAAAAAAAAAAAAAAAAAAAGCAGGGGTTGCAATCCTAGTATCTGATAAAACACACTTTAAATCAACAAAGATCAACGAGACAAAGAAGGGCATTACATAATAGTAAAGGGATCAATGCAACAAGAAGAGCTGACTATGCAACAAGAAGAGCTAACTATGCAACAAGAAGAGCTAACTATGCAACAAGAAGAGCTGACTATGCAACAAGAAGAGCTGACTATGCAACAAGAAGAGCTAACTATGCAACAAGCAGAGCTAACTATGCAACAAGAAGAGCTAACTATGCAACAAGAAGAGCTGACTATGCAACAAGAAGAGCTAACTATGCAACAAGAAGAGCTAACTATGCAACAAGAAGAGCTAACTATGCAACAAGCAGAGCTGACTGTCCTAAATATATATGCACCCAATACAGTAGCAGCCAGACTCATAAAGCAAGTTCTTAGAGACCTACGAAGAGACTTAAGACTCCCACACAATAATAGTGGGAGACTTTAACACCCCACTGTTGATATCGGGCAGATCAATGAGACAGAAAATTAACAAGGATATTCAGAACTTGAACTCAGCTCTGGACCAAGCAAAACTAATACACATCTACAGAACTCTCCACCCCAAATCGACAAAATATACATTCTTCTCAGCACCACATCACACTTATTCTAAAATTGACCACATAATTAGAAGTAAAACACTCCTCAGCAAATGAAAAGAACAGAAATAATAACAGTCTCTCAGACCACAGTGCAATCAAACTAGAACTCAGGATTAAGAAACTCACTTAAAACCACACAACTACATGGAAACTGAACAACCTGCTTCTGAATGACTACTGGATGAATAGTGAAATGAGGGCAGAAATAAAGAAGTTCTTGGAAACCAATGAGAAAGAAGACACAAGTACCAGGATCTCTGGGACACAGCTAAGGCAGTGTTTAGAGGAAAATTTATAGCACTAACTCCCACAGGAGAAAGCAGGAAAAATCTAAAATCGACACCCTAACATTACAATCAAAAGAACTAGAGAAGCAAGAGCAAACAAATTCAAAAGCTAGCAGACAACAAGAAATAACTAAGATCACAGCAGAATTGAAGGTGATAGAGACAAAAAACCCTTTGAAAAATCAATGAAGCCAAGAGCTGGTTTTTTGAAAAGATCAACAAAATACATAGACCACTAGCCAGACTAATAAAGAAGAAAATAGAGAAGAATCAAATAGACGCAATAAAACATGATACAATGGACATCACCACTGATCCCACAGAAATACAAACTACTATCAGAGAATACTATAAACACCTCTATGCAAATAAACTAGAAAATCTAAAAGAAATGGATACATTCTTGGACACATACTCCTTCCCAAGACGAAAGCAGGAGGAAGCTGAATCCCTGAATAGACCAATAACAAGTTCTGAAATCGAGGCAGTAATTAATAGCCTATCAACCAAAAAAAGTCCAGGACCAGAGGGATTCACAGCCAAATTCTACCAGAGGTAAAAACAGGAGCTGGTACCATTCCTTCTGAAATTATTCCAAACAATAGAAAAAGAGAGACTCCTCCCTAACTCATTTTATGAGGCCAGCATCATCCCAATACCAAAACCTGGCAGAGACATAATAAAAAAAGAAAATTTCAGGCCAATATCCCTGATGAACATTGATTCAAAAATTCTCAATAAAATACTGGCAAACTGAATCCAGCACCATGTCAAAAAGCTTATCCAGTGTAATCCCAGCACTTTGGGAGGCCGAGATGGGCGGATCATGAGGTCAGGAGATCGAGACCATCCTGGCTAACACGGTGAAACCCCGTCTCTACTAAAAAATACAAAAAACTAGCTGGGCGAGGTGGCGGGCGCCTGTGGTCCCAGCTACTTGGGAGGCTGAGGCAGGAGAATGGCGGGAACCCGGGAGGCGGAGCTTGCAGTGAGCTGAGATCCGGCCACTGCACTCCAGCCTGGGCGACAGAGCGAGACTCCGTCTCAAAAAAAAAAAAAAAAAAAAAAAAAAGCTTATCCACCACAATCAAGTTGGCTTCATCCCTGGGATGCAAGGCTGGTTCGACACATGCAAATCAATAAACGAAATCCATCACATAAACAGAACCAATGACAAAAACCACATGATTATCTCAATAGATGCAGAAAAGGCCTTCGATAAAATTCAACACCCCTTCATGCTAAAAACTCTCAATAAACTAGGTATTGATGGAACATATCTCAAAATAATAAGAGCTATTTATGACAAACCCACAACCAATATCATACTGAATGGGCAAAAACTGGAAGCATGCCCTTTGAAAACCGGCACAAGATAAGGATGCCTTCTCTCACCACTCCTATTCAACATAGTATTGGAAGTTCTGGCCAGGGCAATCAGGCAAGAGAAAGAAATAAAGGGTATTCAAATAGGAAGAGAGGAAGTCAAACTGTCTCTGTTTGCAGATGACATGATTGTATATTTAGAAAACCCCATCGTCTCATCCCAAAGTCTCCTTAAGCTGATAAGCAACTTCAGCAAAGTCTCAGGATACAAAATCAATGTGCAAAAATCACAAACATTCTTATACACCAATAAAAGACAAACAGAGAGGCAAATCATGAGTGAACTCCCATTCACAGTTGCTACAAAGAGAATGAAATACACAGGAATCCAACTTACAAGGGATGTGAAGGACCTCTTTAAGGAGAACTACAAACCACTGCTCAAGGAAACAAGAGAGGACACAAACAAATGGAAAAACGTTCCATGCTCATGGATAGGAAGAATCAATATTGTGAAAATGGCCATACTGCCCAAAGTAATTTATAGATTCAGTGCTATCCCCATCAAGCTACCACTGACTTTCTTCAAAGAATTAGAAAAAAAAAACCCTTAAATTTCCTATGGAACCAAAAAAGAGCCCACATAGCCAAGACAATCCTAAGCAAAAAGAACAAAGATGGAGGCATCATGCTACCTGACTTCAAACTATACTACAAGGCTACAGTAACCAAAACAGCATGGTACTTATACCAAAACAGATATATAGACCAATGGAACAGAACAGAGGCCTCAGAAGTAACACCACACATCTACAACCATCTGATCTTTGACGAACCTGATGAAAACAAATGATGGGGAAATGATCCCCTATTTAATAAATAGTATAGGGAAAACTGGCTAGCCATATGCAAAAAACTGAAACTGGAGCCCTTCCTTACACCTTATACAAAAATTAACTCAAGATGGATTGAAAACTTAAATGTAAGATCTAAAACCATAAAAACCCTAGAAGAAAACGTAGGCAACACCATTCAGGAAATGGGCATGGCCAAAGGTTTCATGACTAAAACACCAAAAGCAATGGCAACAAAAGCCAAAATTGGCAAACGGGACCTAATCAAACTAAAGAGCTTCTGCACAGCAAAAGAAACTATCATTAGCATGAACAGGCAACCTACAGAATGGGAGAAAATTTTTGCAGTCCATCCATCTGACAAAGGGCTAATAATCAGAATCTACAAAGAACTTAAGTTTACAAGAAAAAAACAAACAACTCCATCAAAAAGTGGGCAAAGTATATGAACAGACACTTCTCAAAAGAAGACATGTATGCAGCCAACAAACATGTGATAAAAAGCTCATCATTACTGGTCATTAGAGAAATGCAAATCAAAACCACAGTGAGATACCATCTCATGCCAGTTACAATGGCAATCATTAAAAAGTCAGGAAACAACAGATGCTGGAGAGGATGTGGAGAAATAGGAATGCTTTTACACTGTTGGTGGGAGTGTAAATTAGTTCAACCATTATGGAAGAGAGTGTAGCAATTCCTCAAGGATCTAGAAGTAGAAATACCATTTGACCCAGCAATCCCATTACTGGGTATATACCCAAAGGATTATAAATCATTCTACTATAAAGAAACATGCACATGTGTATTTATTGCAGCACTGTTTACAATAGCAAAGACTTGGAACCAAACCAAATGCCCATTAATGAGATAATGGATAAAGAAAATGTGGTACGTATACACCACGGAATACTATGCAGCCATAAAAGAGGATGAGTTCACGTCCTTTGCAGGGACATGGATGAAGATGGAAATCATCATTCTCAGCAAAGTAACACAAGAACAGAAAACCAAACACCACATATTCTCACTCACAAGTGGGAGTTGAACAGAGAACAGATGGACACAGAGAGGGGAACGTCATGCACACAGCGGCCTGTAGAGGGATGGCGGCAGGGAGAGGGAGAGCATTAGGAGAAATACCTAATGTAGATAATGGGTTGATGGGTGCAGCAAACCACCATGGCACGTGTATACCTATGTAACAAAACTGCACGTTCTGCACATGTATCCCAGAACTTAAAGTATAATAAAAAAAAAAAAAAAAAAAAAAAAAAAAAAAAAAAAGCAGCAGAACAGGTAATAGTAAAAATAAACTTAAAACAAAAAAATAAAAATAGAAGTTTAGGATGTCAAGTAAATTTTAACAACTTTCAATTAGAAATCTAGTGCAAAATAGTGTTACTTAAAAGTAGAGTGAAATGGTAACTATATTGGAAATAAAAATAGTTACACATTAAAAATTTTTTAACACAGTTGAGGATTTTCAGCTTACAATTAGGTGGATTTAGAAATATCGGAACACGTCTGCTAAGGAGATGATGTGGCACCTTTGGAAGTCTGCTTGCACACAGCTGGAAGCCTTCAGGGGTGAAAACAAACTGCTTCTCTTGCTGGGATTCCGACATGTCCAAACATGTCTGGTGAACAGACAGAACTTTATTGTCTAATGTATTTAAAGGGCTAGACAATGGGGCAGGAAGGAGGCTCAGAAGCCCCCAGGAAGGAATCATTCTGAGTGAAAAACATAAACAAAAAACCTAACACGCATATTAGTCCAGTAATTTCTATGGTTATTCACGAAACGCTTGATGTGCACCCTTTCTGTATTAGGAACTGCTACGGGCACGGGACACCTCACTGAGCAATCAAGATAAAGCCCTTACAAGCACGAGGCTCACCTCCATGGAGGGAAGAAAGAAAATAGGCACACGCACCGCCACATAGAGTACAACAGGCAGGAATCAAGTCGAGTGAGCGACAGATACCGACGGTCTAAGCTGCTGCTTTAGGTAGAGTAGTTAGAAAAGGCCACTGGGGTGAGACTCCATTTGAACAGAGACCTGCAGAAAAAGGCAAGGCCAATGTGGGCGATTCACTTGAGGTCACGAGTTCGAGACCAGTCTGGCCAACATAGTGAAACCCTGTCTCTACTTTAAAAAAAAAAATAGCTGGGCATGGTGGTGGGTGCCTGTAGTCCCAGCTACTCAGGAGACTGAGGCCGGGGGATCGCTTGAACCCAGGAGGTGGAGGCTGCAGTGAACCAAGATAGCACTCCAGCCTGGGTGACAGAGCAAGATTCTGTCTAAAAAAAAAAAAGACAAAGTTGTAGGAATTTCTGGTAGAGGGAACAGAAGGGTGGAGGCTGAGGCAGGAGTGATGGGCAGGTCTGAAGAGTAGAGCTCAGTGCAGTGAGGGGCCATTAGCAAGGGCCTGGGTGGGAGAAGAGCCATCGGTGAGGTGGTGGGCTGTGAGACAGATCCTCAAGGGGCTTCTGGGTCAGGCAAGGGTTCTGGGTTTACTCTGAGTAGGAGCAGAAGGTTCTGGAAGCTTTTGAGCAATAGCAACCCCAACTCCATCCTGGTCAGAACGGAGGGTTATTGTGACGATGGCCTTCTCTTTTCTCAGGGCACAGATAGGAGTCTTCAGGGCGATATTTCTAATGGAAAAACTGAAATGAACTCTACACCCAGGACATTGGGGGCCTTGCAGTTTTGCTGTGAGATTCCATCAGGACTCTGCAACCCAGGGGAATACTCTCCAAGAATCTCCTCGCACCTTGCGCACAGGGAGGGCAGCCCAGCAGGTGGAGGCCCCTGGCAGGCCCAGGGGTGTAGACACTTGGGGATTCCCCATGGTGTCTTCTGCACTGCTGGCTGGGACTGGAGAAGGCCAAGCCGGTCATGCTGCTCCGGGCTGTAGGGCAGCAGAGGCTTTTCTCACCTTTGCTTTTCTCAGGCCCTCCCTTTCCTCCTCCTCCCTCTCACCTACCCTCTCCTCCTTTTCTTTACTTGTTCTCTACCAACCTGATTTTTCGTTTGTGCTTAGCTTGTGGAGGATTATTTCTGCATGGCATAGGAAGGAGATTGTGAAAGCCCATTGCTATAAGAAGGATTCTTCAAACTCAAGTATCCGTAACTGTCCATTTTAAGCAGCTAAATGAATACAGTCAATGGAATGACAATTGCCAAATCATGCCTTATGGCCAGCTGACAAGAAATCACTGGAGCATATATAAACCAAGAAACAACTCCGAAAAAGCATTCAAGATGAGTTACAAAGATTATGACAAGGTAAGATGGAGCCAGAACCACTAGTTCAAGATTAGATAAAAAATAATTACATAGTAGCTAGATATTTATTTGTTTAAATATACCATTTTATAATACCGTTCATTTTCAGAGATAATTTTAAAAAATTAGTAAAATTATTTTAAGGAAAAGTACAGAATTTTTCTATTTTAATCTGAGTTCTGCAGTTTAGACTATGGGTTTCTCCCCTGAGATTCTATTTCTAACTAGTAACAGTGTTTTCTACCATTATGCCACTTGAGTGGGAGGACATTGTTGGTCCAATACGAATCCTGCAAACTGCAACTTACAAGATTTTACAACATGGTCTTAATTCTTTCCCTAAAAATCCACTCATGGCATGGGGTCGGCTGTTAGAATATTTAGGATGGAC
The DNA here is from genome assembly GCF_007565055.1 of Rhinopithecus roxellana. Lineage (NCBI taxonomy): Eukaryota > Metazoa > Chordata > Mammalia > Primates > Cercopithecidae > Rhinopithecus > Rhinopithecus roxellana. The sequence goes on along the minus strand of NC_044565.1, from coordinate 56,693,805 downwards.
AGAAAGAATTAAAGGTACCTGCAAACACAAAATTGACTTCTCCTTGGTCCATATACGCGGTGGAGATAAAGATTCTTGAGTCAGGTACACTAGGCCTAAGTTTCAGTTCTGCCATTTGGCATTACATTGGTCAGGCTACTACTACCTTTACATATTTAAAATGTAGGGGTAATTGTAATGCCGACCTTATAGGGTCATTGGTAGGATGAAGTGAGATGTTTGCCTGACCGACACTTAGCCAGGTTTCTGTATCATAGTAGGCATTGCTATAACTAGCTATATTAGGGTTGTTCCCACTGGTCTTTTACCTAGATGACTGCTTCTAAATAAAATAAAAATAGATAACTGAGTATTATTTATACAATTTTTGCTGCTTTTATTTATATAAGTTTATGGGGTACATTAAAAATTTTGTTACATGTATATAATGCATAGTGGCCAAGTCAAGGTATTGAGCACAGCCGTCACCCAAGTACAATTGAGTTTTGTAAAATACAGTCCCCCTACTCCACTATCAAATATGGAATTTACTGCTTCTATCTTACCATATGTTTGTACCCTTTAACCCAATCCTCTCCTACCTCTCTTTTCTCCCATACTCGCCCTTCCCAGTCTCTGTTATTTATTTTTCCCCTCTTGACCTTCATGTGATCAAATATTTTAGTTTCCACATATAACTGAGAACATGCAATATTTATTTCTTTGTGCTTGGATTATTTCACTTATGATAATTCTCTCCAGTTTCATCCATGTTGCCACAAATGACATGTTTTCTTTCTTTTTATGACTAAATAGAATTCTACTGCGTGTGCATATATATATATATATATATATATATATATATATGATAGTTTCTTTATTCATGCATTTGTTGATGAAAACAGGTTGATTCTATATATTTGCTATTGTAAATAGTGCTGCAATAAACACTCAAGTTTAGGTATACCTTTTACATATTGATTTCTTTTTTTTTTTTTTTTTTTTTTTTTTTTTTTTTTTTTATTATACTTTAAGTTCTAGGGTACATGTGCATAACGTGCAGGTTTGTTACATATGTATACTTATGCCATGTTGGTGTGCTGCACCCATCAACTCGTCAGCACCCATCAATTCATCATTTATATCATGTATAACTCCCCAATGCAATCCCTCCCTCCTCCCCCCTCCCCCCTCCCCATGATAGGCCCCAGTGTGTGATGTTCCCCTTCCCGAGTCCAAGTGATCTCATTGTTCAGTTCCCACCTATGAGTGAGAACATGCGGTGTTTGGTTTTCTGTTCTTGTGATAGTTTGCTAAGAATGATGGTTTCCAGCTGCATCCATGTCCCTACAAAGGACGCAAACTCATCCTTTTTTATGGCTGCATAGTATTCCATGGTGTATATGTGCCACATTTTCTTAATCCAGTCTGTCACAGATGGACATTTGGGTTGATTCCAAGTCTTTGCTATTGTGAATAGTGCCGCAATAAACATACGTGTACATGTGTCTTTGTAGTAGACTAATTTATAATCCTTTGGGTATATACCCAGTAGTGGGATGGCTGGGTCATATGGTACATCTAGTTCTAGATCCTTGAGGAATTGCCATACTGTTTTCCATAATGGTTGAACTAGTTTACAATCCCACCAACAGTGTAAAAGTGTTCCTATTTCTCCACATCCTCTCCAACACCTGTTGTTTCCTGACTTCTTAATGATTGCCATTCTAACTGGTGTGAGATGGTATCTCATTGTGGTTTTGATTTGCATTTCTCTGATGGCCAGTGATGATGAGCATTTTTTCATGTGTCTGTTGGCTGTATGAATATCTTCTTTTGAGAAATGTCTGTTCATATCCTTTCCCCACTTTTTGATGGGGTTGTTTGTTTTTTTCTCGTATATTTGTTTGAGTTCTTTGTAGATTCTGGATATTAGCCCTTTGTCAGATGAGTAGGTTGCAAAAATTTTCTCCCATTCTGTAGGTTGCCTGTTCACTCTGATGGTAGTTTCTTTTGCTGTGCAAAAGCTCTTTAGTTTAATGAGATCCCATTTGTCAATTATGGCTTTTGCTGCCGTTGCTTTTGGTGTTTTAGACATGAAGTCCTTGCCCATGCCTATGTCCTGAATGGTACTACCTAGATTTTCTTCTAGGGTTTTTATGGTATTAGGTCTAACATTTAAGTCTCTAATCCATCTTGAATTAATCTTCGTATAAGGGGTAAGGAAAGGATCCAGTTTCAGCTTTCTACTTATGGCTAGCCAATTTTCCCAGCACCATTTATTAAATAGGGAATCCTTTCCCCATTTCTTGTTTCTCTCAGGTTTGTCAAAGATCAGATGGCTGTAGATGTGCGGTATTATTTCTGAGGACTCTGTTCTGTTCCATTGGTCTATATCTCTGTTTTGGTACCAGTACCATGCTGTTTTGGTTACTGTAGCCTTGTAGTATAGTTTGAAGTCAGGTAGCGTGACGCCTCCAGCTTTGTCCTTTTGACTTAGGATTGTCTTGGCAATGCGGGCTCTTTTTTGGTTCCATATGAACTTTAAAGCAGTTTTTTCCAATTCCGTGAAGAAAGTCATTGGTAGCTTGATGGGGATGGCATTGAATCTATAAATAACCTTGGGGAGTATGGCCATTTTCACGATATTGATTCTTCCTATCCATGAGCATGGTATGTTCTTCCATTTGTTTGTGTCCTCTTTGATTTCACTGAGCAGTGGTTTGTAGTTCTCCTTGAAGAGGTCCTTTACATCCCTTGTAAGCTGGATTCCTAGGTATTTTATTCTCTTTGAAGCAATTGTGAATGGAAGTTCATTCCTGATTTGGCTCTCTGCTTGTCTGTTGCTGGTGTATAAGAATGCTTGTGATTTTTGCACATTAATTTTGTATCCTGAGACTTTGCTGAAGTTGCTTATCAGCTTAAGGAGATTTTGGGCTGAGACGATGGGGTTTTCTAAATATACAATCATGTCATCTGCAAACAGGGACAATTTGACTTCTTCTTTTCCTAACTGGATACCCTTGATTTCTTTCTCTTGCCTGATTGCCCTAGCCAGAACTTCCAACACTATGTTGAATAGGAGTGGTGAGAGAGGGCATCCCTGTCTTGTGCCAGTTTTCAAAGGGAATTTTTCCAGTTTTTGCCCATTCAGTATGATATTAGCTGTGGGTTTGTCATAAATAGCTCTTATTATTTTGAGGTACGTTCCATCAATACCGAATTTATTGAGCGTTTTTAGCATGAAGGGCTGTTGAATTTTGTCAAAAGCCTTTTCTGCATCTATTGAGACAATCATGTGGTTCTTGTCTTTGGTTCTGTTTATATGCTGGATTACGTTTATTGATTTGCGAATGTTGAACCAGCCTTGCATCCCAGGGATGAAGCCCACTTGATCATGGTGGATAAGCTTTTTGATGTGCTGCTGAATCCGGTTTGCCAGTATTTTATTGAGGATTTTTGCATCAATGTTCATCAGGGATATTGGTCTAAAATTCTCTTTTTTTGTTGTGTCTCTGCCAGGCTTTGGTATCAGGATGATGTTGGCCTCATAAAATGAGTTAGGGAGGATTCCCTCTTTTTCTATTGATTGGAATAGTTTCAGAAGGAATGGTACCAGCTCCTCCTTGTACCTCTGGTAGAATTCAGCTGTGAATCCATCTGGTCCTGGACTTTTTTTGGTGGGTAGGCTATTAATTGTTGCCTCAATTTCAGAGCCTGCTATTGGTCTATTCAGGGATTCAACTTCTTCCTGGTTTAGCCTTGGGAGAGTGTAAGTGTCCAGGAAATTATCCATTTCTTCTAGATTTTCTAGTTGATTTGCGTAGAGGCGTTTATAGTATTCTCTGATGGTAGTTTGTATTTCTGTGGGGTCAGTGGTGATATCCCCTTTATCATTTTTTATTGCATCTATTTGATTCCTCTCTCTTTTTTTCTTTATTAGCCTTGCTAGCGGTCTGTCAATTTTGTTGATCTTTTCAAAAAACCAACTCCTGGATTCATTGATTTTTTGGAGGGTTTTTTGTGTCTCTATCTCCTTCAGTTCTGCTCTGATCTTAGTTATTTCTTGCCTTCTGCTAGCTTTTGAATGTGATTGCTCTTGCCTCTCTAGTTCTTTTAATTGTGATGTTAGAGTGTCAATTTTAGATCTTTCCTGCTTTCTCTTGTGGGCATTTAGTGCTATAAATTTCCCTCTACACACTGCTTTAAATGTGTCCCAGAGATTCTGGTATGTTGTATCTTTGTTCTCATTGGTTTCAAAGAACATCTTTATTTCCGCTTTCATTTCGTTATGTACCCAGTAGTCATTCAGGAGCAGGTTGTTCAGTTTCCATGTAGTTGAGCGGTTTTGATTGAGTTTCTTAGTCCTGAGTTCTAGTTTGATTGCACTGTGGTCTGAGAGACAGTTTGTTATAATTTCTGTTCTTTTACATTTGCTGAGGAGTACTTTACTTCCAATTATGTGGTCAATTTTGGAATAAGTGCGATGTGGTGCTGAGAAGAATGTATATTCTGTTGATTTGGGGTGGAGAGTTCTATAGATGTCTATTAGGTCCGCTTGGTGCAGAGATGAGTTCAATTCCTGGATATCCTTGTTAACTTTCTGTCTCGTTGATCTGTCTAATGTTGACAGCGGAGTGTTGAAGTCCCCCATTATTATTGTATGGGAGTCTAAGTCTCTTTGTAAGTCTCTAAGGACTTGCTTTATGAATCTGGGTGCTCCTGTATTGGGTGCATATATATTTAGGAGAGTTAGCTCTTCCTGTTGAATTGATCCCTTTACCATTATGTAATGGCCTTCTTTGTCTCTTTTGATCTTTGATGGTTTAAAGTCTGTTTTATCAGAGACTAGGATTGCAACCCCTGCTTTTTTTTGTTCTCCATTTGCTTGGTAGATCTTCCTCCATCCCTTTATTTTGAGCCTATGTATGTCTCTGCATGTGAGATGGGTCTCCTGAATACAGCAGACTGATGGGTCTTGACTCTTTATCCAGTTTGCCAGTCTGTGTCTTTTAATTGGAGCATTTAGTCCATTAACATTTAAGGTTAATATTGTTATGTGTGAACTTGATCCTGCCATTATGATATTAACTGGTTATTTTGCTCGTTAGTTGATGCAGTTTCTTCCTAGCCTCGATGGTCTTTACATTTTGCCAAGTTTTTGCGATGGCTGGTACCGGTTGTTCCTTTCCATGTTTAGGGCTTCCTTCAGGGTCTCTTGTAAGGCAGGCCTGGTGGTGACAAAATCTCTAAGCATTTGCTTATCTGTAAAGGATTTTATTTCTCCTTCACTTATGAAACTTAGTTTGGCTGGATATGAAATTCTGGGTTGAAAATTCTTTTCTTTAAGAACGTTGAATATTGGCCCCCACTCTCTTCTGGCTTGTAGAGTTTCTGCCGAGAGATCTGCTGTTAGTCTGATGGGCTTCCCTTTGTGGGTGACCCGACCTTTCTCTCTGGCTGCCCTTAAGATTTTTTCCTTCATTTCAACTTTGGTGAATCTGGCAATTATGTGTCTTGGAGTTGCTCTTCTGGAGGAGTATCTTTGTGGCGTTCTCTGTATTTCCTGAATTTGAATGTTGGCCTGCCCTACTAGGTTGGGGAAGTTCTCCTGGATGATATCCTGAAGAGTGTTTTCCAACTTGGTTCCATTTTCCCCCTCACTTTCAGGCACCCCAATCAGACGTAGATTTGGTCTTTTTACGTAATCCCATACTTCTTGCAGGCTTTGCTCATTTCTTTTTCTTCTTTTTTCTTTTGGTTTCTCTTCTCGCTTCATTTCATTCATTTGATCTTCAATCGCTGATACTCTTTCTTCCAGTTGATCGAGTCGGTTACTGAAGCTTGTGCATTTGTCACGTATTTCTCGTGTCATGGTTTTCATCTCTGTCATTTCGTTTATGATCTTCTCTGCATTAATGAGTCTAGCTGTCAATTCTTCCACTCTTTTTTCAAGATTTTTAGTTTCTTTGCGCTGGGTACGTAATTCCTCCTTTAGCTCTGATAAGTTTGATGGACTGAAGCCTTCTTCTCTCCTCTCGTCCAAGTCATTCTCTGACCAGCTTTGATCCGTTGCTGGTGATGGGCTGCGCTCCTTTGCAGGGGGAGATGCGCTCTTATTTTTTGAATTTCCAGCTTTTCTGCCCTGCTTCTTCCCCATCTTTGTGGTTTTATCTGTCTCTGGTCTTTGATGGTGGTGACGAACTGATGGGGTTTTGGTATAGGTGTCCTTCCTGTTTGATAGTTTTCCTTCTGACAGTCAGAAGGACTCTCTGTTGGTCTGTTGGAGATTGCTTGAGGTCCACTCCAGACCCTGTTTGCCTGGGTATCAGCAGCAGAGGTTGCCGAAGATAGAATATTGCTGAACAGCGAGTGTACCTGTCTGATTCTTCCTTTGGAAGTGTCCTCTCAGGGGTGTACTCCACCCTGTGAGGTGTGGGGTGTCAGACTGCCCCTAGTGGGGGATTTCTCCCAGCTAGGCTACTCAGGGGTCAGGGACACACCTGAGCAGGCAGTCTGTCCGTTCTCAGATCTCAACCTCCGCGTTGGGAGATCCGCGGCTCTCCCCAAAGCTGTCAGACAGAGTCGTTCGCGTCTGCACCGGCTCCCGCTACTTCCCCTGTTGGTCTTCAGCTGTGCGCTGTCCCCAGAGGTGGAGACTACAGAGACAGGCAGGCTTCCTTGAGCTGCTGTGAGCTCCACCCAGTTCGAGCTTCCCAGCGGCTTTGTTTACCTACTTAAGCCTCAGCAATGGCGGGCGCCCCTCCCCCAGCCTCGCTGCTGCCTTGCGGATAGATCGCGGCAGACTGCTGTGTTAGCAGTGAGGGAGGCTTCGTGGGCGTGGGACCCTCCCGGCCAGGTGTGGGATATATTCTCCTGGAATGCCTGTATGCTTACAGCGCAGTATTGGGGTGGGAGTTACCCGATTTTCCAGGTGTTGTGTGTCTCAGTTCCCCTGGCTAGGAAAACGGATCCCCTTCCCCCTTGCGCTTCCAGGTGAGGCGATGCCTCGCCCTGCTTCAGCTCTCGCTGGTCAGGCTGCAGCAGCTGACCAGCACCGATTGTCCGGCACTCCCTAGTGAGATGACCCCAGTACCTCAGTTGAAAATGCAGAAATCACTGGTCTTCTGTGTCGCTCGCGCTGGGAGTTGGAGACTGGAGTTGTTCCTATTCGGCCATCTTGCTCTACATATTGATTTCTATTCCTTTGAATAGAGAGCCAGTAGTGGGACTGCTGGATCAACTGGTGATTCGAATTTTAATATGGTGAGAAATCTCCATACTATTTTCAAAGTGGTTGTGTTAGTTTACATTTGTAGCAATAGTGTATAAGAATTCCCTTTTCTCTGCATCCTCACCAACATGTATTATTTTTGTCTATTAATCATGACATTCTAACTGGAGTAAGATAATATCTTATTGTGTTTTTTATTTGCATTTTTCTGATAATTCGTGACGTTGGGCATTTTTATCATATACCTCTTGGCTATTTGTATGTCTTCTTATTGAGAAATGTCTTTTCATGCCCTTTGTCCAATTTTTAATATTTTTTTCCTATCTAGTTGTTTGAGTTTCTTGTATATTCTGGATATTAGTCACCTGTTGAATGAAGTTTGTAGATATTTTTCCCATTCAACAAAATGTTTCTTTCCTCTGTTGATTATTTTCCCAGCACTGTTGATTGAAGAGAGAGTCCTTTCCCTAGTGTAAGTTTTTTGGCAACTTTGTAGAAGATCAGAGGGCTTTAGGTGTATAACTTTTTTCTGGGTTCTTTATTCTGTTCCATTAGTCTATGTGTCTGTTTTTACACAATTACCATGATGTTTTGATTACCACAGCCTGGTAGTTTATTTTGAAGTCAGGTAACGTGATGCCTCCAGCTTTGGTGTGTTTTGTTTTTTCCTTTAGAATTGCTTCGGTAATTCTGGCTCTTTTTTTGGTTCCCTGTGAATTTTAAGTTTCTTTTTCCTAATTCTGTGAAGAATGACATTAGTATTTTATTTTTTTAAATTTTATTTATTATTATTATTATTATTATACTTTAAGTTCTAGGGTACATGTGCATAAAGTGCAGGTTTGTTACATATGTATACTTGTGCCATGTTGGTGTGCTGCACCCATCAACTCGTCAGCTCCCATCAACTCGTCATTTACATCAGGTATAACTCCCAGTGCAATCCCTCCCCCCTGCCCTCCCCATGATAGGCCCCGGTGTGTGATGTTGACATTGGTATTTTAATAGGGATTGCTTCGAGTCTGTAGATTGCTTTGGTTAATATTGTCATCTTAATGATATTAATTCTCCTGATCCCTGAGCATGGGATGTTTCTCCATTTGTTTGTCCCATCTTCAATTTATTTCATTGATGTTTCCTTGTTTCCTAGGTTGTTTTCTGTGTGTGTGTGTGTGTGTATATTTCGCCTCCTTGGTTAAATTTATTCCTAGGTATTTTTTGTAGTTATTGTAAATGGGATTGCCTTCTTAACCTCTTTCTTGCCTGGATCACTATGGGTGTATAGAAATGCTACTGAATTTTGTACATTATTTTGTATCATCCAACTTTACTGAATTCATTCATCAAATCTAAGACATTTTTGGTGGAGTCTAGGTTTTTCTAGATATCAGATTATATTATCAGCAAAGAGGGACACCTTGACTTCCTCCTTTTTGATTTAGATGTCTTTTATTTCTTTCTATTGTCTGATTGCTCTGGCTAGGCCTTCAGTACTATGCTGAATAGGAGTGGTTAAAGGGGGAATTTTTGTCTTGTTCAAGTTCTTAGAGAAAAGGCCTTCAAGTTTTCCCCATTTGGTATGAGGTAGCTATGGATTTGTAATAAATGGTCTTTATTATTTTGAGGTATATTATTTCTATGACTAGTTTGTTGAGAGTATTTTTCATGAAGAGATACTGCATTTTACCAAATGCTTTTTCTGCATCTGTTAGAGATGATCATATGATTTTGGTTGTTCATTCTGTTGATGTAATATATTATGTTCATCAATTTGCATATTTTGAAACATCCTTGCATCCCTGGGATAAATTCCACTCCATCATGGTGTATTATCTTTTTGATGTGCTGTTGGATTCAAGTTGCTAACATTTTGTTGAAAATTTTGTGTCTATACTCATCAGAAATATTGGCTTGTAGTTTTCCTTTTTAGTTGGGTCCTTGTCTGGTTTTGATATCAGGGTAATGCTGGCCTCATAGAATGAGTTAGGGGGAATTAACTTCTCTTTAATCTTGTGGAATAGTTTCAGGAAGATTGTATTATTTCTTCTCAGCAAATTTGGTAGAATTTAGCATTCAATCTTGGGCTTTTCTTTGTTGGAATATGATGCTTTTATTACTGATTCAGTCTTACTACTTACAATTTATCTGTTCAGGCTTTCTATTTCTTTCTGATTCAATATTATATGTTTCCAGGCATTTATCTGTTTTCTCTGGGTTTTCCAGTTTGTCAGCATATGGTTGGTCATAATGCTCTCCAGCAATTGTGTTTTGTATTTCTGTGTTATCAGTGGCAAGTCTCTTTCTTTGTTTCCGACTTTGTTTATTTGGGTCTTCTCTCTTCTTTTCTTTGTTAGTCTAGCTTGAGGTTTATTAATTCTATTTGTTTTTTTGAAGAATCAATGTTTCATCTTTTGATCCTTTGTATCTTTAGTCTCTATTTCATTTAATTCTGCTCAATTTTATTATTTCTCTTCTTCTAATTTTTGGTTTGGTTTATTTTTGCTTTTTGAGTTCCTTGAGGTGAATTGTTAGATTGTTAATTTATAATTTTTCTCCTTTTTTTGGTATAAGAATTTATTGCTATAAATGTTCCTTTTAACACTGCTTTTCTTTTATCCAACAAGGTTTGCTGTGTTCTATTTCCACTTTCATTTGTTTCAAAACATGTTTGATTTTCATCTGAATTTCTTCACTGACCCAATAGCCATTCAGGAACCTGTTGTTTAATTTCCATGTATTTGTATAGTTTCCAAAGGTCCTGTTAGTATTTATTTCTAGTTTTAGTCTCTTGTGGTCTGAGAAAACACTTGATATAATTTTGAGTTTTAAAAAGTTGTTGAGACTTGTTTTGTGGCCTAGCACATAGTCTATTGTGGAGAAGTTTCCATGTGCTGATGGAAAGAATGTATATTCTGCAGTTGTTAAGTAAAATGTTCTATAAATGTCTGTTAGGTTCATTTGGTCTAAAGTACAGTTTAAATCCAATGTGTCTTTGTTGATTTTTTTCTACATACTCTGTCTATTGTTGAGAATGGGATATTGAAGTCTTCCATGATTATTTTATTTCACTCTATCTCTCTCTTTAGATCTCATAACATTTGCTTTACAAATTTGGGTGTTCCAGTGTTAAGAAGATATATATTTAGAATTGTTATATCCTATTGCTGGATTAATCTCTTTTTCATTATATAATGACCTTCTTTGTCTTTTTTTAACTGTTCTATATTTAAAGTCTGTTTTATCTCATAAAAACTTAGCTATTTCTTTTTTTTTTCTCCCAAAGGAATGCTTTATGGACAAATTACCCATTATTATAATAACATTAAGGTAAAGATACATCAGTTACAACCATGCAACCTGCCTTCTCACTACATCCCACAGGCTGATTTTAATCCTGGACAAAGGGCACAAAGTGCTGGGGTTCCCTGGCCCCTGCATCTTCATCCTGTGTGGAGTGCCATCGCCAAGAGTGTCTGAAAAGGCCAGTGACATGGTTGTCAGAGGACACACACTTTACCACACAGAACACCTTGAGCTGAGCAGCCCTTCCCCTCCTGGGGGTGGCAGATACATGTACACGGCAGGCAAGCCCTCATAAACTTAGCTATTTCTACTTGCTTTTGGTTTCCACTTGCGTGGAATATCTTTTTCCATCTCTTTATTTTCAGTCTTTATGTGTCTTTACTGATGAAGTGAGTTTCTTGTAAGCAGCACATAATTGGATTATGTTTTTTAATCCATTCAGCCTTTTCTAAATCTTTTAAGTAGATAATTTAATTCATTTATGTTCAAAGTTATTATTGATATCTCAGGCTTTGTTTCCATCATATTGTTAACTGTTTTCTGCTGTTTTATATGTTATTTGTTTCTTTTTTTTCTCTTATTGATTGTCCCCATGGTTTGGTGGATATCTGCACGGGTACCATTTGAGTCTTTTCTCTTCCTCCTTTGTGTGAATTACTTTACTGGTGAGTTTTATACTTTCATGTGTTTTCATTATGGTAAATGCTGCTTCACTTTCTAGTTTACGACTCCCTTCAGCATATCTTGTAGGGACATTCTAGTGGAAACACATTTCCACAGCATTTTCTTGTCTGGGAATATGACTTTGTTCTTCATTTATAAAGGATAGTGTGATGAAGATAGTATTCTTGACTGGCAGTGTTTTCCTTTCAGCACTTAAATATGTCATCCTATTCTCTTTTGGTTGAGAAATCCACTGTTAATCTGATGCGGTTTCTGTTATAGGTGACTAGATGTCTTTATCTTCCTGTTTTTAGGATTCACTCTTTATCTTTGATGTTAGACTGTCTGAACATAATGTACCACGGAGAAAATCTTTTTGCATTGTATCTTCCTGGGGATCACTAAGTCTCCTGTTTCTGAATATCTAAATCTCTTGATAGACTTGGACAGTTTTATCTATTATTTCCTTATATAGGTTTTTAAACCTTTGGTTTGTTTCTTTGCCCTCAGAAATCCCAATAATTTGTTATTAATCTTTGTTTTTGAGACAGAGTCTCACTCTATTGCCCAAGCTGGAGTGCAGTGGCACAATCTCAGCTCACTGCAATCTCCAATTACTGGGTTCAAGCTATTCTCATGCCTCAGCCTCCCCAGTAGCTGGGACTACAGGCACGCACCACCACTCCTGGATAATTTTTGTATTTTTAGTAGATACAGGGTTTCATCTTGTTGGCCAGGCTGGTCATGAACTCCTGACTGCAGGTGATCCGCCCTTCTCGGCTTCTCAAAGTGCTAGGATTACAAGCCTGAGCCATTGTGCCCAGTCGGATCCCAATAATTTGTGTATTTGATTCTCTTATGTTGTCCCAAATGTCATGAATGCTCTGTTCGTTCTTTTGTATTCTCTTTTTTTTTTTTTTTTTTTTTTTTTAGATGGAGTCTCGCAGTCACCCAGGCTGGAGTGCAGTGGCACGATCTCAGCTCACTGCAAGCTCCACCTCCCAGGTTCTCCCCATTCTCCTGCCTCAGCCTCCTGAGTAGCTGGGACTACAGGCGCCCGCCACCTCGCCCGGCTAGTTTTTTATATTTTGTAGTAGAGATGGGGTTTCACCGTGTTAGCCAGGATGGTCTCGATCTCCTGACCTCGTGATCCACCCGTCTCGGCCTCCCAACTTTTGTATTCTCTTTTTAAAAAAAAAAAAAAATTGTCCGGTTGGAGTATTTAAAAAGATCTGTCATCAAGTTCTAAGATTCTTTATTCTACCTGATATAATCTATTGTTGATGCTTTCAAATATGTGGGTTTTTTTTTTTTTATTTCCGTCAATGAATTCTTCAGTTCCAGAATTTCTATTTGGTTCATTAAAAAAAAATCTATCTCTTTGGTAAATTTCTCATTTATATTCTGAATTGATTTTCTAATTTCTTTGTATTGTTTTTCAGAATTTTCTTGTATTTTACTGAGCTTCTTTAAAATCATTATTTTGAATCATTTATCTGGGATTTTACGTAAGTCCTTTCTGATTAAGATCTAATGCTGAAGAATTATTGTGCTCCTTTGAAGGAGTCATATTTCCTTGCTTTTCCTGCTTTCTGTGTCCTTATGTTGATATCTGTGCATCTGGCATAACAGTCACCTTCTATTTTTGAATTTGCTTTTATAGGGGAGGACTTTTTCCTGAACATGTATCTATGGTACCGGTTGAGTAGAGCACTTTGGCTTCAATTCTGGGTCATGCAGTAGTGTAGTCTCCATATGATTTCTTTGGCTGTAAACAGTGTTAGTGGCATCTGTGATTTCCTTCATGGGTTAGAGGTTATTAATGAAAGCCGTAGTGAAGTAGTCCTGGAGATTGAGAACAGGTGGGCCAGTCTTCAGCCCCAGTGCTGGCAGAGGTGGGTTGGGCATGCCCATCTTGGTGCAGGGCAGTGTGCACTAGCGTTGTGTTGGAAGTTACTGGTGAGCTGATGCTTGAGCATCCAGGTGGCTTGCTCAAATACGGGTAGTGGCAGCAGTGCCCAGGCAGTTGGACAAGCTCTCAGGCGCCTGGGCACTTGGTGTGGTGTGGGTGGTGGCAGTAGCAGGGGTAGGATGATTCCATGGTTCTCAAGCTGTGTGCCTTAATGTTGGTGGTGACTAAAATGGGCTGGGTGGGTCAGTCTCCTGACCTGAAGGTGGCACTTGCAAGTGGGTGCCAGCTGAGGTGGTAGCAGCCAGGAGTTTAAACCCAACCTCGGGGCACCAGGAGGAGTGCTCAGGTGCCCACAGTGGTGGATTGGGTTGGGCAATCCCCAGGACCTCAGACATCGTGTGCTGTCTTGGAGAGGGAGGCAAAACTGGGCTGGGTGGGCTTGTAATGAAAGCTACACATTCCTCTCATGCTCCAGTTCTGGTGGGGCTTGCCCCTCAACCCTGGCAGAGTAGCCTGAGTCTAGCTCATGTCCCTACCCTGTCTGCGGGGGCCCCCACCCAGCTAGTGACCACATCCCAGCAGCAACTTGTCCCTCATGGCCCAGTCTGTGTTCTGGTGGCTCTGGCTTCCCAGCACCAGCAGCTACGGTTCATGCCTCATTTGCTTGTGGGAAAGCTTCCAGCCCTCTCCTCAGTTTAAGCAGTGACAGCCATAATACCTCAGATCTGCCACTGCTGGGGCCCACCCCGGACAGCCAGTCTGCCAAAGGCTAGGTTTGAAAATGGTACAATGTTGTAGCCGCTTAGGTCCCTCCTTGGATCGGGTCTATCTCAGTCTCTTGGCAGCTTCCTGTGTTAGTTTCAGGGGTTAGGAGGGTCGAGCGGCTCTCTTGTGGCCAGGATTGCACAAATCCATGGTGGCGATGTGGGCCAATGGAAGTCTCTCACTCCCCCTTTTCCCTGCACTGGGAAGTCACCTTTTATACAAGTTGTATTATCATATTTCATTTAATACTGAGCGCAAAGTGTCTCCATAAACTAACCTATCAATCCCATACTTGCCATCTAAGCTGTTTTGACACTTTTTAGGGAATTTTAAAGCAAAACTTCTCCTAATTGTTAACCCCATTTCTTTGTGGTTGGGCACTGTGGGCAGCTTGTGCTACACATCATTATTGATTCATCGTCCAAATAAGTATTAGTGAGTGAGGGCCAAAGGAGAAAGAACTTGATGAAAAGAAGGAAGGGGAAAGGGAGGAATGAAGGAAGGAAGGACTTAGTTCTCGTAATCTAGCATTTTATTTCTGCAAAACAAACATGTTTCTTTTACTGTTGTCTTTTGCTTTTATGTTAACACAGAAACAAACTGGAAACCTGTGAACTAACCATAGACTGCATATTGTCTGATTTTCTTTGCAAGGTATTTAAATAATGCTGATACGTTTATGGTCCTGTTAAGTGAGTGAATTGAACCATCTGGCTATAACTCATTAGGGAAACCATTGTAAGTGTTTGGTTGATGATGTGATTGGCCATATGACATTTTAAGAAGTTTTGTTTTGTTTTCTTTCTTTATTTATTTTATTTTTTGATTAGAGAGTGTCCACAGAGGAGTAGTATAAACTTTTCAAGGTAAAGGTTACTTATGAGCTGACAAAAACCAATGCTAGCTGTGCCAAGATCTAACACTAACAGAAATTCTTACAATCAGAAGAAAGGGTAGAGGCTGTGTTTGTTTAAAAAGCTGATTATACACACATGTAATTGGTGTGTACTTTAAAGTAATGACTTACATATTGACTGTCAACTTATCCAAATATGGAGAGATTCTCCAATCTTAATCTATCTTGACATTTAGGCTTAGTTTGGAACTGCTAGGCAATTGCAAAATTGGTGATTTTTTATTGTTGCCTGAAAGTGTATCTGATGTGCCACAGAAATCAGCACCACCTGGTAAAGCAGGCCCGAGATTTAAAATGTTTTTTTCTGTTATTAATCATTTATTATTTCTGCATTAACCCAAAGAATCCAATGGTATTAAACACTAAAAAATAAAAATAAATATAAATAAAAATTTAATTCCTTCAGTCAAAGACAGGTTTTCAAATTGTTAACTGTTTAAATTTATATGGTAAAAACATCTAGATATCTGATTTTAAAATGTTTCCAACTTTGTATTTGTGTTAGGGAAATAGTGTTTTTTTAAGTCCCAGAATTGTAAAGGACTTATGCTTTAGACCTGTTGAAAGAGATGTTGCACTATAATAGATGCCAAGAACAAAAGTAAAATTCAGTTAATTTTAATATTTTGGAAAATTTCATTTGTCTTTAAAAACCATGTTCATAATATAATACTGAGCAAAATAAGCAAGATGCAAAACAGTATGTCCAATTTCATGTCATTTTTAACAGAAGTCTGTCTCTCTATGCATACACATATATACTATTAAAATTATGTGAATTTTTAAGCCAAATTTGGAATAGTTTTTTCATGGAGTGGGATTATGTGGGGCTTATATTTGTATTTTATGTATTTATCTTTTTATGAGGGCATTTTATCTTTTAAATAGGAAAAACAAACATGTTCCCAGTTTAGAAATCTTAGATAAGTTGCTAATGTGTACTGTGAGAATTCTCTACCCAACTGGGAATCCCCATCAAGGCTCCTAGAATTGGAAGCCTTTGCTCGTTTGTATTTTATCTGATCTTAGAACACTGTAGTCTACCTACTTACTAACTTTTGAGTCAGCTTTAAAAGTTGAGACATAACCCTGATTCTCTTGAATGGGATATTAGATATTATTCAATATAAATTACTTTTGGGCCAGGCGCGGTGGCTCAAGCCTGTAATCCCAGCACTTTGGGAGGCCGAGACGGGCGGATCACGAGGTCAGGAGATCGAGACCATCCTGGCTAACACGGTGAAACCCTGTCTCTACTAAAAAATACAAAAAACTAACCGGGCAAGGTGGCGGGCGCCTGTAGTCTCAGCTACTTGGGAGGCTGAGGCAGGAGAATGGTGTAAACCCCGGAGGCGGAGCTTGCAGTGAGCTGAGATCCGGCCACTGCACTCCAGCCTGGGCAACTAGAGCGAGACTCCGTCTCAAAAAAAAAATAATAAATAAATAAATAAATAACTTTGATTTGGGCCAAGCATATTTTTTTTCTGAACTTTATCATCATGTTTTTATCCTGATAAACGTGGACAACAAAGAGCGAACAATCCTTAGACAAGTTTTATTTCACATATATTCCTAGGCCAGGAAGAGCAAAATAAACCTAAAATATAGCTGTAGGTAAATTAATGAGGCATCATCAAAATCATACAGAATAAAAATTGTTAAAATGTGTCAATATCAGTGGTAATTAACATATCACTTATTGAGCATTTATTATGGGCCAGATGGTTTGCATCCTTTATCTCATTCAATTCCACAGCAATAGTTTGTTAGGCATTATATTTTTCAATTTTCGGATAAGAAAACAAACTTAGAGAGTCTGTCACTGCCCGTGGTCATATGGCTAGTGCGTGGAAAGTGGGGCACCAAGCTGAAGGCTCCCTGACTCCACGCCCAGGATCCCTGCACTGTGACAGCATTTGCTCTAGGATCTTGATTGAAGATCCAATATAAAGTATAGATGAATATATTTTTTCTAATTCGAACTCATCACTAAGTATTATATGTGAAATGAATATGTTGTCATCCTTTCAAAAAGTTATCTTTGATGTTTCCTTTGCTACGAGTTTCAGAGAGTGACAAGCTTTACAGAGCAGATAACATCTCAGAGTTTCAGGAGGGGAGCCTCATGTTGCTGGTCCATTCATCTTGTGAGCTCTCACATCCCTGAACAACTATCTTGTTCATTTTTACATCAAATTAACGAATATTCACTAGGACATGAATAAGTATAGTATTAATCAATCTTCTATGTTTGAGAAAGCCTTCTAACTTTTTTTTTTTTTTTTTTTTGAGACAGAGTCTTGCACTGTTGCCGAGGCTGGAGTGCAGTGGCGTAATCTCGGCTTACTGCAACCTCCACCTCCTGGGTTCAAGTGATTCTCCTGCCTCAGCCTCCCGAGTAGCTGGAATTACAGGCACACACCACCATGCCTGGCTAATTTTTGTGTTTTTAGTAGAGATGGGTTTTTACTGTCTTGGCCAGGCTGATCTTGAACTCCTGACCTCAGGTGATCTGCCCATCTCAGCCTCCCAAAGTGCTGGGATTACAGGCATGAGTCACCATGCCTGGCCCTTAACTTTAACTTTTTAATAGAAACCCCAAATTGTAATTCCTCATATGCCAAAATGTGTGCACATGCTGGGCCAACACCACCGCACTTTCTCGACAGTTTTCGGGGAAAGGCAGCAGCTTGTAATTAGGATCAGCACAAAACTAGATTAGATTACAATTGTATTTATTTGGAGAGTGAAGCAAAGTATTAAAAATATTCTTTACCATTATTTTACTGAAGAGAAAGCTAATACAATTTGGTCACTGAGATTTTTTTCTTTTTCATTTTTGAGATACTAACAGAGTAACCCAAAGATCAGAGTTTTAAGAATATACCAGAACTTGAGCTTCTTTTTCCCTACAAAAGACAGTAAACAATTTGCTACCTGCATTCAGGCATTCACCAACTTGGTAGTGTGGCTGAGCGACACCACAGTGCCTGGTACAATGTGGCCTTGTGTTGATATATGGCAGCAAGAGGTGGGATTGCAGTGGATACTGACTGACTTACCTTCCAGAGGGCCATTTAAAATAAGAGGCTGCATCAAATCAAGTATAATACAGCTAGGAAGAAATTAGTTGTGATTGCTTAAAGTATAGCAACTCTACTACAGCCTTGAACCTGAAGTCTGAGAGATAGTAAGTGGGTACATCATTATTATGTTGCCACTCTGTCCTTAGCACTTGGCATAGCACTCAGCATAGGGCAGGCACTCATTTGTAAAAACAAAAGAATAAATAAGCAAATAAATCAGTTTAATGCATGTCTTTACTTAAATTTTGCTCCCAAGAATAGGACCTTGAGATTCTACCCTTTTGAGGAAAGTTATGGAAAAATAAGCAGGTGTGGATTTCAGAGAAACGATCATATATTCTGTGAAAGGTAACATAATCAAATTTTGGAATAGAAATGTTTAAAAAGTCTCCCAAAAGAAACACAATATTATTTCCTGGCATTACCAAGAATTCTCTATGTGGGAACACTGACAAATTTTCATCAGATTTGTCCTAACCGTAATCCTGCATGGAATTGAAAACTCGGTCTGCATTCGTGTCCACCCGTGTTCTTCCGCTGTGACGGGAAGTAGCTTGAAGCGGTGTTGATTCCCCACTCGCAGAGCACTTTGGAGAACTTAAGGCATCCTGTCTATTTTCTCCAGATGTCTCCTGGTCCCTTCAACCTCTCCTAAAATGGAATCGTTTCTGCTTCCAATGGACAAGCTTCTCCCATTCTGCTTGTCATCTTCAGGGTACACTCCAGGTTGCCAATGTCCTTGAAAGTTACACGCACAGCTGAAGATGCTGGCACTCCACACAGAGAGTTCTCTCTCCCTTCGTTGGGTCCAGCCCTTTCCCTTCCCTCAAGGCTGTTATTTTCTCTGCTGTGAATACTTTCCTCCTCAACCTTCAGTGATTATCATCTTCACACTGTGGATTAATTCAGATCCTCTCAAATACCCCATGGCTCCCTGCACTTATCCTTTGATCATAGTCACTGTCATAGAAAACTTAGGCCAGGCGCAGTGGCTCACACCTGTAATCCTAGCACTTTGGGAGGCCAAGGCGGGCAGATCACCTGAGGTCAGGAGTTTGAGATCAGCCTGGCCAACATGGTGAAACTCGTCTGTACTAAAAATACAAAAATTAGCTGGGCATGGTGACATGTGCCTGTAATCTCAGCTGCCCGGGAGACTGAGGCAGGAGAATAGCTGCAACCTGGGAGGTGGAGGCTGCAGTGAGACACTGCACTCCAGTCAGGGTGACAGAGTGAGACTCTGTCTCAAAAAAAAAAAAAAAGAAAATTTATTTGTGTTTGTGATTATTTGATTAGTACACATTTCTCACACTAGACAGTAAAACACAGGAGGGAAAGGATCGTGTTTGATTTTGTTCATATTTTTAAAAATCTCTTGTGGCTAGCACAGTGCCTGACACAAAGGCAATAGGGAACAGTCACTATACCTTAAAGACTCTGCTGATTAAACTTTTGACATTGCCGCGTAAGATGAAATTTTCTTTGCTTTTCTTTATGTATTGTTGATTTATTTTTAGTACAAGGTCTCTTAAACATCACTGATACTTTCACAATATTATTTTTGGTAACTAAAATCACACAGCTCTTACATAGTAAACCAGGATCCAAACTAGGGTCTATAAGATTCTAAATCTCATGTTTCCAAAACTGTTCAAAGATTTTCAACTTTTGAGAAGAACAGAGCGGGACGAATGCAGGTACTTGATAGAATCGGAGTCTGAATTACAGTGTTACTGATGAGTCTGTCCGTGTGTGTTGGCCATGCACCTGCACGTGCAACGCAAAAGTCAAATGTAGGGACCTAAACACTTCTGTGGTGCATTCTCAGCTGAGCTCCAGGCCCTGCTAAGTTGTAAATGTTTACAGACTCCTCAGCTGGGTGGTCCTGGAGGCAGCTTACCACATGCCCTGAGGCCTGAATGGGTTAGGGGAGAGAGCACAAAACATGACAGCTTTGCCCTCACAGTCTCAGCTACCCTGGGAAAGAGTTTGGCAGGGGAATCGTCATGGAGGCTCCATTTTCACACCACTGCACTGAAGTATAAGTACATTTTTTGTCACACTCTGCTAACTGTCTGCTTATAGATATTCAAATTTAATCGATGTAGATAGATTCCTAACTTCTCATGGTTTAAAATGTTTAAACAACTATATTTATTTTGTACTTGCCTAATCTTTTCTAGTCCCCCTGGATTGGTGTACGTTTCACCTGCTGAAATGAGGCTGTTCTCTGGCTTAAGATGTATTTAGGTAGTGAGGGCTACTCTTGGTTGAAAGCTAGAACAGCTTTTGCACTTTAATGAACCTAAAACAGATCCTTGCTGTTTACATTCAGGCAAGGGGACTTCTCCTTTATTATTCATTTTAGGTACAGTATTTGCAACTGAAGATGTGTGGCCGCTTCCCGCCCAGAGAAGACAGTACCCACGGTCGAATCCCCAGGTGGAAATGATTTGCGACTGGGACTCCCGTAGCCTTGGTTCCCCTTGTCTGCTGCTTGTGAAGCAAGATAAACATGCTGCCTCCTCCTGGTGCAGCTCTTGAAATGTTTTGACTTCCTGTCATTGGAGAGGTGTTGACATGCTCAGGGGAATGTTAGTGGAACTCACTCTGCATTCCAATGTGTCATGAATTTAAGGATTATGGTTAGACCAAGTCGAAGGCATCACACAGTAGCTACAGCTAACGTCTAGTATTGGTTGGCCCTGGAAACAAAAAAGAGCTTGGAAGAAAAGCAGTTTACAACACAGAAGGTAGACAGAGCTGCGCTCGTTGGATTGGTGGGAAATCGAACGCAGGAAACATTGTGTATTACTTGCTTATTTGGTGTAAGGAAGACTTCAGTGTCAGCCTCTGCAACTACAATGTGATCTGCTGTAGGGCAGGGTGTGTCTTCACCGCTTTCACCGGGCCCTGGGGAGGCACTCAATAAATATTTGTAGGTGAATGAATTAATTAGAGTGGGAGATCTACCACACTTGTGTCTGGTTCCTTACAGAGTAAAGACCCTGAGTTAAAGGCCAGTGAAGTGACTCTAAATAAAAAAGATGGAAATCCAGCAAGCAGATTCTAACGCAGCCTTTTATAATAAATACCCCCATGCAGCTTTAATATAGAGATATAGACAGACAGCTATAGAGGAATGGATAGGATAGATTGAAACATAAATGTAGGAGAAAAAAGTGAAATTTCATGTCATTGTCAATTTGGATAACTTAAATAAACCTTGGTGAATTGCACCTAAACAAAACATAATGAGAGAGAAAAACTTATTTCCAGGGTTGGAGATGGGATTCTTTGAAGACTGCAGAGTCAGCTGGGGATGCGTTTGAGGGAGTGGAAGCCACCTGAAAAAACGAAGTCAGAGGCCAGGTGCGGTGGGTCACTCCTGTAATCCCAGCACTTTGGGAGGCCGAGGCTGGCGGATCATGAGGTCAGGAGATCGAGACCATCCTGGCGAACACAGTGAAACCCTGTCTCTACTAAAATACAAAAAACTAGCTGGGCGTGGTAGTGCGCACCTGTAGCCCCAGCTACTCGGTAGGCTGAGGCAGGGGAAGCGCTTGAACCCGGGAGGCGGATATTGCAGTGAGCCAAGATCGCGCCACTGCACTCCAGCCTGGGCGACAGAGCGAGACTCTGTCTCAAATCAAAAACAAAAACAAAACAAAACAGAAAAACAAAAGACAAAGTCAGAATCTTTGTAAACTGACCTCTTCCTCCCATCCCCAGTAGCAGGTGGTTTCTCTGAGAGACTCAAGTCTATACCTACCATACACTAGACAGCACTCCCTCGAGATTCTGGGTGAAGACTCTGAGGCAGAAGCCTGTGTTTGTTCTTGAAGAATCGCAGGGATGCTTGCATGGCTGATACTGGGGACAGGACAGGGGAGGAAGGAGATGGATCTAAGAGCCCTGTGTCTTTGGGGACCTGGGGATGGTACACATCCCGCAGAGCCTTCAGGGAAATTGTACAAATTCTGACTTTTATTTTGA
Organism: Rhinopithecus roxellana; assembly: GCF_007565055.1. Taxonomy (NCBI): domain Eukaryota; kingdom Metazoa; phylum Chordata; class Mammalia; order Primates; family Cercopithecidae; genus Rhinopithecus; species Rhinopithecus roxellana. Next base: position 56,671,951 of record NC_044565.1, on the reverse strand, counting down.
GTTAAAGGAGCTATAGGGCAGTTGAGCAAAAGACATCATTGTCCTAATTGTCAAAGGATTTCTCTGGCTGTCCTGCTGTGTGGATGGTCTGGGAATAAGGGCAGAGTAGGGGCATCAGCTGGCAGCTCCTGCAACAATCCCTAGGTAGGACATAATGGTGATATCTTTTACTGTCTATTTAACATTATTTGAAGAAAAATGAAAATTTTAAATTATTATAATTTTACTGTTTATATTGTGCAATACCAGATTAAAATACAAATATAAAAACTAACTCATATGTGGAATAATCAAAATTACATCATTCATATTAATAGCTTACATAAACAAACGTATTTCAATCTTAGTAGAACAGTGGAAATGCTGCACAAAAATGAACTCAATGGTTTTAATTTCACTTTAATACACACTCGCCCTACCAGCCCTCTCTACCTTTAGCTTACTGATGGGTAAGGAAGTACTAAAAGGAAAAGGCACTGTGGGTTGCTCTGTCTTTCCTTCTCTCTGTTGTCATTTTCTGCGTAAGTGTTGACTAGTACAGAGAAATAACACAAGTAAGACAGCCTATGACAGGCTTCCTTGGTCATTCATATTTCTTAGAACATGACTGCCTCTGTCTGCCTTTGAAGCAAATTCTGGTTCAGACAGAAAGCATGACCCTGGGCCTGTCCGTTCCTGGCTTACTCAGCCACGGACATAACAGACCAACCTTGTACTGACCTTGAGCCTTGCCAGCTTCCGGGCATCCTGGGTCTGCTGGGATTCTGTGCTCACGGGGTCTCAGTCACCACGTGTGACAGGGATGGTGGCCGACACTCATATTGTCTGTATCGCTTCTGTTCATGCACGCATTCCATGTCCCACTGAACTTCAAGTACATGACACAAATTTAAAGATAAAAATATTAAGAGTCTTGAGACAGAAATAGCAGAGCATTAAACCAAGTACAGGCCTTTCTAAGTCCAGGTCCTACTGTACAAGTTGCCTGCCCATGAAGCTGGCCCTATGATGGGTAGTTTCATAATTCGGGAATTCAGGACAGAGGTCCAAGCTACACATCTTTGTTTACATCTTCATTACACCAGACTCAAACCGATATTTAATGTTTCCTTTGATTATGTATAAGAGCAACAAACTACAATAGTGTTAGTACTACCTATAACCTTGTCACCAATAAAAATCACATGTGTGATTTTCACATCACAAAGTGCAATTATTGTAGATATATTAAAATATAATTGCTGTTTATCATTATCTTAAAATTATGATAATTGGCTGGGCGCAGTGGCTCACGCCTGTAATCCCGGCACTTTGGGAGTCCGAGGCAGGCGGATCACAAGGTCAGGAGTTTGATATCAGCCTGACCAACACACTGAAACCCCATCTCTACTAAAAATACAAAAAAGTAGCTGGGCGTGGTGGCGGGCACCTGAAATCCAAGCTACTTGAAAGGCAGAGGTTGCAGTGAGCCGAGATCTTGCCACTGCACTCCAGCCCAGACAATAGTGCAAGACTCCATCTAAAAAAAATAATAAATATTATGATAATTTTGAGGTTCCCTGATTAGGTCTTGCTATCTACTATATTAGTATAGGTGGATACTTATTACCGTGGCACAAATTTGTATTTTTAAAATGTTTTGATGACTTTATTTTAACATAATACTTTATCTTTGTAATCTTCTTTTAAACAGTTAAAAGTGTAATTCTGAGAAGGAATCTATAAGCTTTGCTGGACTGCAAAGTTGTCTAGGTGTTCCAGTGAAAGGTGAGGGAACATTCAGAGAGCAGGTTGGGAATGTCAGGTGTTTTGCTGGTGATGTTCTTTGAGTTCCAGACAGCAGAGTGGAAGGTATCAGAAGTTGGGGAGGACTGGACGATGGAACTGGAAGAGAGGGTTACACTGTCATCTGGCTGATGAGGTGATGGGGACCTCTTGCAGTGACTGATAAGATTAGGCTTGATACGATTAGCAGATAGTGGTGAGAGACTGAAAATGTTGGGAAGGGAGGTGCTTACCTGGATCCAACAAAATCCCGGGGTCTCTCTTCACTCCCACTACAAGTGAGTGGAGACTGATGACGCTGGACTTCTTATTTTCAAAGAACAGGATCCCTGGACTCCCTGTTGAGTCTTGCTCATGGAGGTTAAAAACCATGAAAACATCATGTAATCTCAATGTGAAATGCACAGTATAAATCATATAATTTCAGTTAATGAAAAGACACAAGCAGACACACACACATTCTCTCTCTGATTTAAATAAAATTATCCAAATTTATTAGCTATTTTAACATGAATAATGTATTTTATCTTCCTCTTTATGGTTTTTCCTTTATTGAATGTTAAATTTACAAGAAGAAACAGAAACAATAGACGCCAGATTTAAAATGTACGTATCACATGCACGTGGATGTTCATTGCAACACTATTCACAACAGCCAAGATATGGAATCAACCTAAATGCCCACAGGTGGTAGCCTGGATAAAGAAAATGTGGTACATATACACCATGGAATACTACGCAGTCATAAACAATAATTAGATCATGTCCTTTGCAAGGAAATGGGTGGAGTTGGAAGCCATTATCCTCAGCAAGCCAATGCAGGAACAGAAAACCAAACACCACATGTTCTCACTTAGAAGGGGGAGCTGAATGACAAGGACACGTGGACACATGGGAGGGAACAACACACACTGGGGCCTGTTGGGTTGGGGGAGGGAGAGCATCAGGAAAAACAGCTGATAGATGCTGGGCTTAATACCTGCTGTCCTAAAAACTGGAGAGACAGACAGGTAGATACAGAAAATCACAGGTTACCAAGCACAGAAATAGACCCTGGAGCCAGCAACTGATAAGAACACTTGAAGAGTTATTAAGTAATTGCTAGAAGCTGAATATAGACTTGCTTTTGAGGTAAAAACTCCTGGAGGCCCACACTTTTGCGAGTTTTACCTCCAGGAGTCCTATCAAGTTCTCAGGGTAAAAATGAGAGAAAAACTCCCTTGGACTTCTGATGGAGTGAGGGGAAAAGTCACCATTTTGATATATGCCCAGAACCTCTTTTGCTAGAGACTAACCAACCTGAGAGCAGGGGAAAGCCTAATTCCAGTCTTCCTGCCTCACTCAAGTGGGGAGGAGGAAACTGTGAAGCACTCACGAAGGTCACAGCCCAGGGACACAGATTCTGATAAACTGTGGCTGGTCATAGGAATATAGAAACTTCCCCTCCCTCCACACCTTACCACCGTATTAATCGGACTCCTGTGTGATAACAGGATATGACAACAGAAAGTACTGCAAAGTTCACACTGCATTGAAGAAAAAGTCTCTAGGGCATCTCAAAGACACCAAGGGAGAAAAACATGGACATTACGGGGAATTAGCTTCTGACACACAGCTACATGAAATAATAAACATAGCCTGGTAAAACCCTAGCCAAGTTAAAATAAAACCTCACACTCAGTTCATTTATTTCAATTACTTTTACTGGATACATTATCTCTGGCTCTACACAAACAAAAATGACAAGGCATAGTAAAAGGCAAAAAAACACAGTCTGAAGAAACACATGAATTTTTTTCTACTTTCTCTATGATTTGTATATCCTTGGAATTCCTTTGTTTTTCTACTTTTGTGATTGTGTTTCTTTCATGTCTGAGCTTTCCTTAAAGAGTCTAGTCATCGGCCGGGCGTGGTGGCTCACACCTGTAATCCCGGCACTTTGGGAGGCCGAGGTGGGTGGATCACCTGAGGTCAAGAGCAGCCTGGCCAACTTGGTGAAACCCTGTCTCTACTAAAAATATTTAAAAAATCAGCCGGGCGTGGTGGGAGCCTGTAATCCCAGCTACTTGGGAGGCTGAGGCCGGAGAATCACTTGCGCCCGGGAAGCCGAGGCTGTAGTGAGCCAAGCCCACACCACTTGCACTCCAATCTGGGCAACAGAGTGAGACTCCGTCTCAAAAAAAAAAAAAGAGTCTAGAGCTTTTTGTATTCATACAAAAGGGAGCAATTAAAAAGCCAATGGGGATTCTGCATATACAGATGGGGTCGTATTGTGAGTGTTTTCCTGAATGTATGTACAAAGGATATGTACAAAGGATAGGGAGAATGAAAGAGACACAAAATCTAGTGAAACACAAAATTCAATTCCATCCATTGGAAAATGGCTTCTGATTATGAACTACTGGCTTTCTTGTAAAGAAGCTACTTTATTTCTGTTTTTCTCATGATGTGGGTCATCATCAACTTGATCCTCCAGGTCTAGGCAGAATACTTCTCTAGCCAATTGGCTTATTTGTCATTTTACTGCAAAGAAACATGATGTAGAAGAATTTGTTACAGAAGGCAGGTAAAGATTTCTGAACTTCTGATATCTTAAACTTCTGTTCACTTTACCTCCTGAAGTTTCGGTTTATATGACTGCTTTTAGACATGAATTTTCATGGTTTACATAAGCTGAATGGAGCCCTCTGGTAGTAGAATTCTCTTTCTCTTTCTTGCCCATACCTTCTACTGTGATGTTACCCTCTCCAAAATTTGCTACAGTGAAAATTAATTCAAAGTTGAGATGTGATTTCAAGCCTTGAAATATCTGACATGTCAGGCTGCTAGAAATAACTTTTACTTATTTCTAACACTGTGATTAGGAAGAATATTTCAGCTTCAGGTATAGTGATCTTTTTTTCTATTACTTATCTCACCTGTTAGGATTTGCGGCATTTTAGGCTTGAATCAGAACTCAGATACTGTCTAGTTCCGAATTCCTAAACAGCATAATTATGAATTAGCAATGAGCATATTTTTGAAACTTCTTCAAGAGATTCAAGCAAGCATCCAGGTTTGAGAGCCATTGACACAGGCAATCCTGTCACTCCCAGGCGAAGCTGCTAAGACACCCTCATCAGCCGGGGCTGACGGTCGCTGCACACTGGCGGATGTGCCGTGGTCGCTGCTGGTTGTTATGACCACCATCGTTTCTCATTGGCCGATGACCTTCCTGTGTCCATAATGATGGCTAGTGTCTATGATAAAAGTTTCAAATTCAATTATTTTTTGCAGCTAATGAGTAGTAACATTGAATTAGCACTCAGAATCTTCCTGCCATGAAGTCAGTTGTGTTCTCAACATTCGCTGACACCCGCTTTTTGTGTAAAGTTTCGTTTATTACCTGATGAATAGAACAAAACTTGTTTGTGTCTATTAAACAGGTAATTCATGTTTTCAAAAAATAAGCATTATCTCTCCTTTATCATTCCCAATAATTCAACTCTGGAGTCCTGGTCAGTGTGGCTTACAAACTGGAAGACAAAGACATTTAAGGAAAACCTAATAACTAAGTTAGTTTTTAAGCTATTATTATTGCTAAAATAATAATAGTGAACTACTATTTTTAGTTCACTTGAAAAAAATCACTTGGGCATTGTAGAGGCACAGCTCTGCGCCAACAAGAAGCTGATAACAAAAGGCAGGATGACCATATACCCTGGTTTGTCCAGAAAAAATGTCTGAGTGTAATTATCAGTAGGACCTTCTTTCAGTCTCAGAAGTCTCCAGATTTGGATAATCAATTATTTGATCACACTATTAATGGGATATTTTGAATATTTCAAAAGGATTCAGCACAGTTGACAGGTCTAGGCATAAAGACACTGGGGCAGCCTGAAGATTAGCTATGAGGTAAGCCAGGTGGTGGCAGCTTTACCCCGTCGGTGCCAGAACTCATTCTGACATCAGGACTGGGCAGACAGGGGCTTCCTCGGGCTGCTTGTTCCATGAGAACTCTCCTGGAATTATACGCTTAGATGAAAAAGACAATTTCCTGAGGTATAGGGGAGCGCTATTCCATTCAGTCGAGCTACAACACTCCAGCTAGACTCCCCAAATAAGTGCTTGGTGTATTCCTCCAAAATAGTAACCTGATATTGATAGCTTACGTTTACTCACGCTTGCCGTAGGTCTCTCAGTGAGTACTCTACACATGTGGCTTTATTCAACCCTGACAGCAGTTACGTTCTTTTATAGCTCCCATTTCACATGTGAGGAAATGAGGCTCAGAGAAGTAACTTGCCTTGAGTCACAGAGCTGGCAAACGATAGAGTTCAGATTTCAAGACACAGAGACAGTTGGAAAATTGGATAGGTCACAGGAATTAAAGTTGAACAACTAAGCATCAGAAAGGACAGAAATCAGGGCACTGTTGGGGATCTCGACATTTATTCAATGAACATTTATGTGGTTTTTACTATGTTCCAGGAGTTCTGCTAGGTTTTAGGGCTCTGTCTAAGGAAGGCACAGTCTCTGCAGTTAAGGGGGCTCTGTAATCAGATGGCCATAGAAACGATCAGAGACGAGGGCAGTGAGTGCTGAGAAAAGTTACCGCAGACGGAACGCTGACACATACTCCAAGGAGGGGAGCAGTGAGGAGGCTGTCATGGAAGGTTGCCTGGAGGAGTCCCTGTGTGAGCAGAGTGAGGACAATCAGTAGAAGTTAACCAGCAGAAAAGAGAAGGAAGCACATTCAATAACCGAGGACCATCAGAATCTAGAGGTATAAGAGGGCCAGGCCTTGAAGAGAGCTGCTGCAGAGAGGTGTGCCTGCATCAGAGGGTGGTGAGGGGGGCGATATATCAGACAGCGTGTGCCCACTGCACCACCGCCTGCTCACATTCGCAGTGCCCACACCGAGAAGACTGTGTGTTGTATAACAGCATTTCAAGGAAAGTTTGATGAATGAATGAATGAATGAATGAATGAACTACTGAAATGATAATTGAATACATTTTTGGAAACTCTGCTCAAATCTCGGGTCATAAGCCTCTAAACTTGAAGGGTACCTAAACTAAGAGAGAACACTTGGTCAGGGCAGACAATGCCAAAAACACTTTACATGGTTAGGAGCCTGTTGTAGTCAGGCTTCATTTTAAAAAATTACCTCTGCCAAATCTCTGCCAGTTTTACAAAAATTTCTCTAAAACTCCTCTAAAATACCTGATAATAGAGAATTCCAGAATGAGGAGAGAGATAATTATTTTCATCTTCTCCATATTCTCTGCTCCTAAAAATAGACAAGTCTCCTGTTGGTCCTCATGTTGGCCTTTGCACATCCAATAGTGGTTTAGTTCAGGTTTTCGACAGGATGCTGTTCCTCCCTGATGTGAACCTGAGCCAGTTTCTAAATTTCTCTCCCCTCGTATTCCTCATTGGTGTAAGAAATAGGGTTGTGGCGCAAATGAAATAAGGCCTGGGATTCAAACTGTTGAGCATAATGATTGGTGTGTAGCAGGCATCTTTCAGTTTTAGCTACTGATGGATCAACTCTGCTTTCAACATTCTTGTTTTTGTTGGTTACTTAAAAAGTACTGGTTCATGATTTCAGTGAATGAATACTCTTAACATTGATCATGGCACTAGAAGATTCAAACAAATGACAATCTGTTTCTATTAGTCTCTCTTAAGTGACTTACTGTGTGCAAATTGCTGAGAGTATTAATTGTAGTCAGTGCATTTAAATTGCTGATTGTTTTGGAAAGCAGACATTGGCAGGTCTTTATTTGCTTTTTTATTGCATCCACTTTCTTTAAACTCAGTGATAGTTGGAAATAGAAAATTATGGAGAAGAATCATCAGAATCTTCACCCCAGGACTTCATTCCAATCCATTCAAAAATAAATGCCAAATTATTTAACGGATTTAAAAGTTGAAGCCATAAATCAACTACTGCCCCATGATGGTCGAGGGTTTTGTAAACAAACCCATGACATGCTTGAAACTTCAGAAGACAGATAACCCCATCTTTTTCTCAGGGAAGAGTACTTTTATACCAACAGTTCCTAATAACTAAATGGAAGACCTAACCATGTGAGGATGCTCTGAAATTCAGAATCTGTAGATTATTCCTGGAAAACCCAGCTGCTTTTGGCCCACGAACTACATAGACATCCCCGCCCCCATTGTATACAGACATGTGGTGCCAATAAGAAGAGAATGAGCTAGATCTTTCCAGATGAGTGTTCCCCACACAAGGGCCTTTAGTGGTCAAAATTAGGGTTTTCATAGCTATAGTGGCAGAAAATGTATACAAATAAAACACACTTGTCACCTAGATGGTCAATTAAATATTCACATGAGGTCAGTGCAAAACTGTTTACCAAACAGCACCAACTGCAAAGTGTGAGGCCTAAGGCTACCAGACTCAGTGATATTTTAAGGATTAAACTATAATCAATACATGCATTTCTTATGTTTTGCACCCTCTTGAATGTCAACTACATATGTTTTTAATTCCACAAATATTTGAGAATCTTACTGATGTCACTGATTGTGCTAAAAGAACAAGAAGATGAAGGAAATGCATAAAGTATTAATTGAATTCAGCCTTAAAAATAGCTACAAAATACATATTAGTTCAAACACTCATTAAAATGAGAAGAGTTAAATTCAAAGAACGACATTTCCCTGTTATGATCCCCAGTGCAAGGCATTCTATAGCAATGTTTGCCTGACAGTGTTAGCCCAAAAGAATATTACTATTGTCACTTCCAAAAGGTAAGCTTTAAAATAAGGTGTTAGCAGGATAATGCCTTGTGAGGCCTTCAGTCTCACAGGTATGACTCAGGACAATACACAGCTACCCGAAGAGACAGACTGCCTGAGGCTGTGAGGGCTTCAAAGGCCCTGAGACCATCAGAGCCACAGGACACAGAGACAGCATGAGGTGAAAGGCTGACCCAGGGTGAGTGGTCACTGTATAGAAAGAGTTTAACACCTGCACAGAACAGTGTGAAGAGAAGGGTTTATTAACTCTGAAAAGAAGAAGATCCGGGTCGTTCTCCTCTAGAGCACAGGTAATTTTAGCCGGAAACTAAGGGAGAATCATGTTAAAATAAGCAACAAAAATGTGTTGGGCAATGTTCATGACTGCAATGCATGAGTAAGAATCTTGGCACACAAGTTAAACTCCCTTATTTTGTTTTGAGCAGAAACATATCATTTAGCAAGTGTCAACTCGGACAGTTTTCTTTGAAGAATGTCCTGGAACTTCCCATGCTAGTTACCATAATGACTGAAATAGGGAGCCACAAAATTAAGCAATGAGAGAAGAGGGGGTATTCTGATGAAAAGTGTCAAAACTAAGGGTGAAATGGTTTTCAGAATAAATGAAATAAGATTTTATGGGAAAATTCTGGTGACTTGGAAATATTATCTGCATTACAGACAGGAGAAGGATCACATCATCTATTCTGACAAAAAGAAGGTTCACCTGCGAACATTTAAATAATTCAAATTTTATGCACAGTTCTGGGTTTCTGGAATGTGGGAAGACCCCTTTATTCTTTCAAATTGTCCAATTAACACCAAAGTCTTCCATAATCATCATCATCATAATCACCATTGTTATTGACTGCTTACCACATAGCTAGGCACAGTACATTTGATACATACTATTTATTTCTCATCATCAGCCACCTTCTGTAGCTCTCTGAATATACCTAAATGAGGCAGTATAACAGTACTGAAAAGTGTATATGAGCAGAGCATTCAAATTCTACCCCTTTTACTTGCCTAAAATCTTGGGTCCTCAGTTTTCTCACCTGTAAGATGCAGGTAATAATAGCCCCTACCTCACTGATGTGAAGAATTAGTAAAAATAAGCAAAGACTTGGAAAATTCCCATTAGCTGTTACGGGTTACAGGAACATGGAAGCTGAGGCCATTTACATGACTTGCCCAAAGTAATGTTGGTAAGAAGTGGAACTGCAGGAATTCAAACCCTAGGCAGCCCAACTCTAGACAGTTTTCTTAACCACTCTACTACCTGGCATATAAGGTGAAATTAAATTCCTTCGAGTCAACAGCTGTTTAATAAGTATACTAGACTCTAACCTCCTTGAGATCAAGGACCATGTCTTATGTTTTTACCATGAAAACCTGTGATAAAGCCATGCATAAGAGAGATGATAAACTGCCGACCTGAGATTTATTATGTGTCGGGTATTGAGTTAGACGGTATGAACTACACAGATATTAGATATTAGATATTACCCTGGAAGAGTTTACAATTGTGGACCAGCTGACTTAGGCTCCTCCCAACAGTGTTCATTGAGAACAATAAAATATGAAATGACCACAGGTGGTTGTGACTTGGCTCTCCGTAGATTTTAACTAGCACGGCTATATTTTCTATTGGTTGTTTTATTGCTATTTATAGAGAGAGTTCTTAATTGAAAGAAAGTTTTCAGGGATAGTTCCTTTGAGCAAGAGACGTTAACTTATCTTTCTAGTCTTCACTTTTCATATCAATAAAATGTTCACTTCTTCTGATTTTTGGTTAATATTGTTAATAGCTTAGAACTAAGAATATGAGGGGAAGATCTTTATTGAAGTGAAATAATTTTTAAAATATACTATGTTATCAGTGATGTTTATATTTCAAGGATGCCTGCAAAAGACTCATAACCTTGATTTTAAAAAATTACTGGATCTAACTTTCATTTATTTATTCAGCCACATAATAGCTACCAGTTTCGGAAATCGAATGTCTGTCGAATTATGCACGAGGTGCTTTTCCTGTGTTGCCTGTGTACCTCTCACAACAGCACTGTGATATGAGTAGGGTTGTTCCCTTTTACTGTTGAGGCTCCAGCTGATTGACAGACTTTTCTGAGGTCACATGGCAGCCATCAGGAGACAGCACACGGATGCTCATCTGGAAATGTCAGGTTCCCAAGTCTGGGTTTTCTTTCATTCCCCATGCTACCGTCTAGGACTTAGACACCCGTTAGAGTCAGGGATGCAAACAAGTATGTGACATGGTGTTTTTCTTGGTGCAACTTTGAAATAGCCTGGAGGAAGATAGATGAATATACTCGAATGTTAAATAAACAGGGGCGGTAGAATATAATGAAGAATCAGGTGAAATTTAATTTTGAGGAAATCACATTACTGGGGCAGCAGAGGCCCTGGGGGCTCCACGGAGGAGTGAGGCTAGGCCTCGAGCCCCTGTGCGATGTGGACAGTGGAGCAGAGGCAGACCAGGCGAGCTCCTAGGAGCAAGGAGGAGGGCTCAGTCTAGCAGTTCCAGAGTGATAGACACATGGCTTGGATCCAGAAAGCACATGCTGAGAATTAGAGAAAATCTGAATAATATTGATCATGGTCACTAATTAGCAACCCAAAGGCTAGGACCCAGAGGTGTCATTGTCCTGGCCGTACACTATGAATGTACAACTTTAACATTTGAATCTCCTTAAGCTGAGTGTTCACTCTGCCCTTTGCCAGGGGCCCTATCAATCTTTTTCTCTTCTTCACCTGGACAACCCACACATTACCTTCCCTGCTTTGATATCGGGGGCATTTAATTATGTGAAATTCCACAGACAATCTTAGCACATTAGTATTATTTGCCTTCAACAGCAACTGATAACAGTACAAAAAGATTATTTTGATGTAACTCCCAGAAGTCCTAAGAGTCATAATAATCACAATAATCTCTTATATTTAATTAATGTTTGTGTATACAAAATATTTTTACTTATGTTATTTCACTTACAGTATACAAATTGGATTTTTCCTTCTTGTAAATTATTTGCCTAGGCCAATGTCCAGAAGAGATTTCCCTAGGTTTTCTTTTAAAATTGTTATTGTGTCAGGTCTTAGACTTAAGTCTTTAAAGCAGTTTGAGTTGATTTTTGTGTGTGGTGAGAGAAATAAATCAAGTTTCATTCTTCTACATGTGGCTATCTAGTTTTCCTGGCACCATTTATTGAATGAGGGTATCCTTTTTCCAATTATTTCTATGTATGCTTTGTTGAGGATCAGTTGGTTCTAAGTTTTTGGCTTTATTTCTGGGGACTGTATTTCTGTTCCATTGATTTATGTATCTACTTTCCTACCAATATCATGCTGTTTTGGTTACTATAGCCTTACAGTATAATTTGAAGGCAGATAATGTGATGCCTCCAGATTTGTTATTTTTACTTAGGTTTGCTTTGGCTATTTGGGCTCTTTTTTGGTTCCATATGAATTTTGGGATTGTTTTTTCTAATTCTATGAAAAAATGATGTTAGTATTTTGATAGGTATTGCACCGAATCTGTAGATTGCTTTGGAAGTATGGTCATTTCCATGATATCGATTCTTTCAATGCCTGAGCATGGGATATATTTCCATTTGTTTGTGTCATCTCTGATTTCTTTCAGCAGTGTTTTGTAGCTATCCTTGTAGAGCTTTGTCACCTCCTTGGTTACGTATATTTCTAGGTTTTATTTTTATTTTTATTTTTTGCAGCTATTGTAAAAGGGATTGAGTTCTTGATGAGATTCTCAGCTTGGTCATTGTTGATGTATAGCAGTGCTACTCATTTATGTACATTAATTTTGTAACCTGAGACTTTTCAGAATTTATTTATCAAACCTAGGAGTCTTTGGTGGAGTCTATAGGGTTTTCTAGGTATATGATCATATCATTGCAAGCAGATAGTCTGACTTCCTTCTTTCCACTTTGGATCCCCTTTATTTCTTTCGCTTGCCTGATTGCTCTGCTTAGGCCTTCCGGAAGTTAGCCTTGATTTAAATTTTTCCCTATACTTCACTTTCTGTTCTTCACTAATATAGACCAATGTATGGCTAAGAACCAGAAAATTTAAAAAAAAAATCATATTAAATTGGAGTAGATATATCAATTCCAGTCTTGTACTACACACTCAATAAATGTTTCTTGATCAATTGAATAAATGAATAATGAACAAATAAATAAATGGTTATAAAGATGGTAGGATTTCAGCTAGACTTTTAAGGACTGACCTTTCATCACGAAAATGAAAGGTATTCCAGGTGACAGTGCCACATAAGTGAAGGCACAGCGCCAAGAACAGAGAGTCCACAGACGTCTTTAGGAGACTGATGCCAGAGTTACGAGCTTCATTTAGGGAAACAGAAAATACCTATGAACAGGACATGTTTTTACCTTCTTGGAGGATATGAATCTTTGGCTAAAAGTTTAGATAACTTTTTTGTAGACAGGAAAATCATTTCAAAATCGTAAGACCTCTTATCTTCAAATGAAAATCAGGAGAAATAGGGAGGCACAGTTGCAATCGAGGGTTGGGATATGGGAGGGTTTTACTTGGTCTATGTCCATTTCAATTTTTAGGAGAATAGTTAATAAATTGTTCTGAACTCTTTAGTGCTGTTATTTGTGAGTGCTATATACAGCAATATGGATGGTTAGCTCAATGCTGCTTACATTTCTGCATATCGTGGGCAGAACAAAGCTTTGCTGAGGATTGCTCAAGGAGTCATCCAAACATTTAGAACTCTAAAGTCTTACATTTCCTGCAAATTGTAGTGTTGAGTTACACCTAAATCAATGATTTACCTTCGGAGTTTATAAAAAAGTGTCAATACTCAGGACCAACCCCAAAATAACTACATCAGAGTGTCTGAAGAAGGAATCTAGGCATTAGTGTTTTTTACAGCTTTAGTGTGATTCTAATATGTAGCCAATTTGAGAACTATTGGTCTATATGTTACAGAAACTACTTTTCAAAGGCAATGAGAAGTATCCAGTCAACATGCTATATTTTTGTCAAAATCTACAACATAATTTGTATTTTCTGAGTCTCCTCTTGCTTTTTTTTTTTTTTTTTTTTTTTTTTTTTTTTGAGATAGGGTCTTGCTCTGTTGCCAAGGCTAGAGTGCAGTGGCATGATCCAGCTCACTGCAGCCTCAAACTCTCAGGCTCATCTGATCCTCCCATGTCAGCCTCCCAAATAGCTGGGACCACAGGCATATGCGACTACCCTGGCTACTTATCCCTTTTCACAGCTTAAAACAAAACAGAAACGTTATGGGCATGTGTAAATCAACATCCTCTCATTTTAGCTCAAATACAAGGCACAGAACTTAAACTCAGAGAGCCAGAAAAACAGAACATAGTCAAGACAGGGCATTTTCCTTTTTATATTCCCAAATTGCCTGTGAAAAAGAAGGAAACTGGGGAAGAAATAGATTTGTACGAGCTCTGCGAGAAATATGCGAGGTTGAGGCTGCTCTGATTCCCACCGTTCCGCACGGGGCTGTGTTCAGCATCTTTCCCGTACTTTTCACTGAGGAACCAGGCTCTTCTTTGAGTGCCTATGGAGTCGTCTTCCTTCCCCATTTGTGGAGGTGGATCCTCAGATTTGCCTGCTGTACTTTCTAGACATTCACAAAAGAACTAAAAGAATTTTTCCCCACCTTTAATTCATATAAATTCAATATGTGAGTGATTTATTAATAGTTGTTAATGCTGTATGTGCTTATAAGCCAGATATTTTCACTTTAATAAAAATTTTGCTTCTCTAAATTGCAATATTATCAAAGTGAAGTCAGGTGTTTGGGACATTTGTTTTAAGCTGGTAGATGAAAACCAGCTCTATCCTGAAGTCAGCCTATCTTAAGCACACACTATCTAACACATATACACAAACTCTGCCAGTTTGGGGGTTGTTTGGGGTTCAGACCATGGCTCCTCCCCTAGTCTGAAAAAGCTAAGCCTCTTGCTACAAGGTCACATGGTAAGTCGCCAGAACTTTACTGTGGTCTAATAAGATGAAGAAGCCTTTAAGATCCTCAGGGAGCCTTGTTTCCCCATCTGTACTGGGTGCCTACCCGAGATGGCATTTCAAACGTCTTTTCTGTTAGAGAACAAGAGAGTGGCTAGAGGTATGGCTACTTCGAATCAGGCCCTGACCACAGACCTTCTCTGTTGCTCTGGGGACACCAGGGTGTTGATGAGCTGTAACAGCAGCTGCCCTCAGACTGCAAAGACTCTTACTTGGACTCTAGGATATTTAGCTTACACTTAACACAAAGGGCTACTGCTGCTTTACAAGTCCTTGCAAGTCTGTAAGACGCCATACTCACCAGTGCACCACCATGCTAGTTACACACAAATCTTGTTGAATTGCACTCCAGGCAGAAGAACAGTTTGAATCCGACCTTTCTGTTGCCAGATGCTGGCCACCTTTAGCTTCAGCACAAGGTGCACAGTCTGGGTCTGATTCAGCTAATATTCCTGGTCCAAATGCTGACTCAATAGTGCCCAGTGACTGGTCTCATGTGCAACACACAGGGAGGTTTAAATTTTCTCAAATGTAAAATCAGCTCAGGTGCCAGAACTCGAAGCTGTTATGCAAACTGCGTAATTGGCCACTGTCTTATGAAGGGAGAATATCTAATCAATGGCTAATATGTCTTGGGGGTCTGTCATGTCATGGGCCAAATTTGGAAGAAGAGAGGCTTTCTAATATCAATTAGAACTAAAATATCACTTGGGACATGAACTGCTGTTTTACTAGAGTCATTGCCATTAGAGTCATTGCCATTGTCTTCACAGATTCCTGTAGTGCATTGTAGACTGCATTACAGACCTAACAAGATGAAATTATAAAGGACGTAAAAAGGGCTAATAAAGTTTGAATTGTGGAAGGGGAAGCCCCATCGCTGCTGCAGAGGAACTCCCATTCGCTGTTTCAGCCACAAACAACCCTCCAAGACTTAGAAAATAAGAAATAAAGGAAATGGGGGCGTCCTCAATGGGATTACTCCTGTCCCCCAGTTGTATGATTGAGTGGATTTTTCATGTCATCAACAAGCTCATTTGAACAAAATAATACTCTGAAAACCTTGGAATTCTACTACATTTGCTATAGAGTCAAATAGTTCAGGAAATGACACAAAGGTGTGCTGTTTGTCAGCAAAGAGAAACACCTAAGTCAAGTCAAAGAAGCCCACTGAGGCCAACATGATCTGAGACCTGGACAAATACGGACTTTACAGAAGCTGTGCCCTCAGACGGTAAGAGTTATTGTTTAGCACGGGTGTGTATCACGCCTGGACGGCCAGGCGGCATTCGTGTGCTAAAGCAAACGCTCAAACGATGATCATATCATTACTGAATTATATAATTCTAATCTTTGGGATTCCAGAACATCTAGAATCCAATAGATAAGCCATTTGGTTTCTATGGGGCTAATTTAGGGGCTCTTTCAAACCCTACAGCTATCTTTAAATTATTACACTCTTTATCATCACCAAGCTCCCAGGCAGGTGGAGTGACTAAACCACACTGTATTAGTCCGTTCTCACACTGCAATAAAGAACTACCTGAGACTGGGTAATTTACAAAGAAAATAGGTTTAATTGGCTCATGGTTCTTCAGGCTGTACAGGAAGCATGCTGAGGGGGAGGCCTCAGGAAGCTTACAGTCATGTCAGAAAGTGAGGGGGAATCTGAAACATCTTACTTGGCTGGAGGAGGAAGAGAGGGAAGCAGGACGTGATACACACTTTTAAACAACCAGATCTCGTGAGAACACACACTGTCATGACAACAGCAAGGGGGAAATCCACCTTCACGATCCAATCACCTCCCACCAGGCCCCTCATCCAACACTGGGAACTACAATTTGACATGAGATTTGGAGGGGACACAAATCCAAACCGTATCACACACCCTGAAGAATTATTTAGTTAACTTACACCAAACCAATGGCTTACTAGAGTGTTGTTATTTGTCCTGTTAAAAAGAAGGTCAACTCCTAGCAAGCATGCTATTTCTCCTTTGGAGTTAACATTTGGTGACCTATGAATTCAGGATTTAAGTTCACTGCTTACCTATAAAGGAAAACCCAATAGATACACTACTTAACTGCATGCCATCTTTCTAGGCTTATTCTGCCATCACGTGGCAGATGCTGGAAAAGTCCCCAAGGAGATGTGCTATCAATTTTGACCAGAACAAGGCTACATGGGGTTCCAGTGACAAGACTGGATGATCACTGTGCTAAGAAAGACCCCTGCCAGGTGTTGCTGATAACTCACCCACCATCGCAGTGAAGGAGAAGCTCGGGTTCATGAGAGCTTCGCCTGTGACCACACCTGTGACTGAAACGGCCATGACACCTGGTAAGGACTCCAGGTTAAATCTCCAGACAGTAACATCCAAGTCAAGGTTTATAACTAAGAATAATCACAATACTATAAAATGAGGGGTACACTGCAAAACATAGAATCTAGCTTTCAAAACTAATAAAAATAAGCATTAAATATCTTCCAGATTATGAGTTTTAAAAATGAGACAGCATCCTGTAAAAGTTTAACGATAAATCATAAACTAGAACAATCTATCAGAAAAGCAAAGCAGCAATATAGATTTGAACTATTGAAAAGTTTATATTCTTTGGCTTTAAATGTCTTTATAAATACATTTAAAACAAATTTATATTTATTATATGAATACGTTTGTTAAATACATATAATAAAACTTGTTTAATCCTAAACGGGTCCTGTTAAGAATTCCTTCCTTATTCTGTCATGCTTTAAGGGCCAGGAAAGGCCTAGGCAAAACTCTGGGTGGGCTTTTGTTACATTCCAGCCTTTGTGAAAGGGCACTGCCTTTTTTAGCTTTTAATATTTAACTTAACCACTCAGTACTGAAACAGTTGTGATGGAGGCCTGCATTAGTGAACCCGGCCTGCCACAATCCCCTCTGTCAATTTGCACATGATTTCTATCATGCTTGTATATTTATTTATCACAAGAATCATAGGGAGATGGGGCAATGTCATCTTTCTGGCTTCTTCCTAATGAGAGGGGTGGTCATGGTGGGACCCTGTATGCAGCCCTGGAGTGGAAGAGGTCGATGTTCCCAGTGGCACTCGTGCCTGCTGAAACATAACAGTATGCAACAGCAACACATATAAATAGGCTGTTGCTGTTTTCTTCTGAGGTTTAAGTTGTCTAGCCTTCAGTTCACAGGGCTTTATGAAAGCAAAGCTTAGGCTTCAGTGATTTCCAATCAGGAAAAATGGGGAAAAAGGAAAAAATTGAAAACATTATTTTGGAGACCTGTAGCCAGAAAAATTAGAATTTAATCTAAACTATAGAAAATAATAAAAACTGGAAAACATCAGGCAAGACTAGAATTTAGCAAGAAGTGTACTATAGTTTTTGAAACATAATTTTTATCCCTCCACTTTTGCATTTTTTTTTTTTTTTTTTTTTTGAGACGGAGTCTCGCTCTGTTGCCCAGGCTGGAGTGCAGTGGCCGGATCTCAGCTCACTGCAAGCTCTGCCTCCTGGGTTTATGCCATTCTCCTGCCTCAGCCTCCTGAGTAGCTGGGACTACAGGCACCTGCCACCACACCCGGCTAGTTTTTTTGTATTTTTTTTAGTAGAGATGGGGTTTCACCGTGTTAGCCAAGATGGTCTCGATCTACTGACCTCGTGATCCACCCCTCTCGGCCTGCCAAAGTGCTGGGGCATTTTTATTAAAAGACAAATCACGGTAGGACCAATTTGCTTTATTATACTCGGTCAGATTATTTGTATAAAGTGCAGCAAGAGTAATTATTTTCACATAAGCCTTTTAAATTGACTTTCATGGAACTTTGTTCCATAGAAGGAATCTGAGATAAGACCTTTTTAAAGCCAAGCCCAGCCATGGATTTGTACCATCAAATACCTATGAGTTGGGTGAATTCCTCTCCTTTTGAGGTTCCAAGATAACTTGGGGTTCCTGGCCTGTCAGAAAGTGACATTCTTTACTTACCACAGATCGGAAACCCTGGATAGGGACTGTGACAGAATAGGAGGCCATTTTCCCAAGGGCTTTATTGGCTTCATAAGTTAAGTTTGATTCCTAAAAGGAAAGCATACCATTCCAGTCAAAGCCTTGGTAAAATAACCAGTTTTTCCAGTTGTGTTCTGTTACAAAAGAAGACAGATTGTTATTGCACTTATGCAAATAACTATATTGCCATAACCTAAGAATACTCACAAATAGTTTCCAAATTCTGGAGAAAATCAAGTAGAGAGAAACAAATACGCTCCAAATTTTGTTCATGGGAGTATAATAAATTGTTAAAAAGCTGTCAATAGCTCAAAAGAAAAGTTTCCTTGACTCTGAAAAGCAAAACAAAGGATTGACAATATTTTAAGCAAAACACCAAAAAGATCACTCTGGTATCCTATTGGTTCCGTTTATGCAGTTAATTACTCTCCTGCTTGATATTAATGAACATTTTAGCTCTTCAAATTCCTGAACGTTTTTCCTCTATTCTGATGTCACAGTCTCCAAAGTTATCAGAAACCTGCATTCAAGAGCACCTGTTAGAGCTTCATAGCTGATTATAAAACCACCTTCTAAATGTAACATACAAACATTTTCTCCTGTGTCTTTGTTATCCCTGTGCTTCTTTTCTCCGTTTGCTTCTTTTGATCCTCATGCTACACAGGCATTCTTCAAATTTGATATTTGACATTTGTTTTCATTTAATTGTATCACTCTCCCAAGCTGATTGAAAGCCTTGGCTCAAATATGAGCCTGTTAATTAGTTTCACTCTTGATGTGAAAAAGGTAAATTATCTGGAGCAGTGTGCAAAGGACTTACCAAGGAGAGAGTGCTTGAGCCGAGACCCAAAAGATGAATAGATGTTTGCCAGGCAGGGAAGGTAATGAGCAAAAGGAGTTGTGTATTTCTAGAACATATCACAGTGCCTGGCCCAGAGGAAGCACTCAAGAGCTATTTCAGAATTGAATGAATGTTCATAGTTATGGTAGCATGAATATCGTGGTTTCTTTAGGGAATTCCAAGAAAATTTATTTCTATTTTAGTTCAAATATGTTGTCAATACATTCTCTTTTTAACGAAATGTCTTAATGCCATATAATTATGATATGCCTAGTCGTGTTTCTCTTGGTATTCATCTTGCTTGTGTTTTGCTGAGCTTCTTGAATCAGTGAATTTATCTTTCAACAAATTTGAGAAGCCTTCAACTATTATTTCAAGTATTTGTTTTTCATTCTGTCTCTTCTGTTATGGTGAAACTTCAACTACATGTTAATTATTTAGGAACTTTTGTTATTGTCCGGTAGTCTGTTCACAGTCCTATCTTTTTTTTCTCTCTACAGGTGTACTTTGTTTTTTGAGTTTCACTTTATTGTGCTTTGCAGACAATGTGGGTTTTTGTTTGTTTGTTTTTACATTTTGTAGGCATGTGGCAATCCTGTATCAAGCAAGTCTATTAGCACTGTTTTCCCAACAGCATGTGGTCACTTCATGTATCTGTATCAGCATTTCTTGGCAATAAAGTATTTTAATTAAGGGATGTACATTGTTTTAGACATAATGGTATGGCACACTTAATAGACCATAGGGTAATGTAAACATAACATTTATATGCACTTGGAAAAGAGGTGAAAGTTCTCAACTTCCTGAGGAAAAAACATTGTATGCTGAGGTTGCTAAGATTTATGGTAAGAAATCTTAGCAACCTTTTGTGAAAGGAAAATAAATCTTGGGACCCCAAACTCACTAAGCCAACGAGAAAAGTCAAGCTGGGAACTGGGTCATGCAAACCTGCCTCCCTTTTGGTTCCTAAATAAGATGGCTACAAAGATTAAAAGCTACATACCTCCCTCACAATTTGCCCACCAGGAATTTCCTTGTCAGCCCCAAGATCTTTATTTTGAAACGTTCTGTTGAGTTTCACCCTGGCAATGTAAGCTGATGCTCATCTTCACAGGCGCGGGACAAAGGACAGAGCTCGAAGTCATCCCTCTGCTCAGCTGAGACAAATGCATATCTGGTTGCTTCTTCTGCCCTGTTGTCTATGTTAGCTCACGTAAAAATGCAGCTTCGCTGGGCCAGATGAAGGCATAAGTGACTATTTCCTCTGCCTCTCTCTCACATGAAAATTGTGTGTTCAGTAAAAGTCTGATCAAAGACTCAAAAAGATGTAACCGTTCTATCTACCAATACATCAAAAATTACTTCTCTTCTAATATCTGCCCCTTCCCATTTAAATATTGAAGCCCTCAAAATAATCCTTGGAAAAAGACATAGACCTACCTCCCAGGTGCACATCCTCAACAATGGCAAACAAACCTCCTAAAATGATTGAAAGTTGCCTCAGTTATTTTCATTGATTTACACACTTCTATTCATGAAATTGTGAAGAAGGAAAAAAAAAATTGTGCTAGTTTTGCTGTCTCACCTCAAACTGCAAAAGTTGTGGCCACAGTGATAAGTATTACAAGTGCTTAGTTAAGATGAAAAAGGCATTAAATTTGTGGGTGGAAGAGAGGAATAGAAATGTATTTAGTTGGCTCCAGGACTTTGCAGGGTTTCAGGCATTCACTGGTGGTCTTAGAACGCATCCTTCATGAAAACCGGGGGACAATTATATTGACATTGTGTTGTTTCCTGGCTGTTTTATAGATTTCTTCTGCCTGTTTTCTCTCTTGCTGTTTTCCTTTTGGTTTGATGATTTTCTGCAGTGATAAGCTTTGACTGCTTTCTATCTTTTGTGTATCAACTATAGGTTTTTGCATTGTGGTGTGAAAGGAAAATCAATCTTGGGGACCCCAAATCACTAAGTTAAAGGGAAAAGTCAAGCTGGGAACTGCTGAGGGCAAACCTGCCTCTTCTATTCAAAGTCACACCTCTGCTCACTGAGATAGCTGCAGACCTGATTTGCCTCCTTTGGAAAGGCTAATCAGAAACTCAAAAGAATGCAACCTCCCCTATCTGTGACCTAGAAGCAAGCCCCCTTTGAGTCTTCCTGCATTTGCTTCAAGTTGTCCCACCTTTCCACTGAACCAATGTACATCTTACACATACTGATTGATGTCTCATGTCTCCCTAAAATGTATAAAACCAAGCTGTGCCCTGACCACTGTGGGCACATGTCGTCAGGACCTCCTGAGGCTGTCATGGGCATATCCTCAACCTTGGCAAAATAAACTCTAAATTAACTGAGACCTGTCTCAAATTTTCAGGGTTTGCAGTGGTTACCATGAAGCTGATGTATAATATCTTAGTAATAACAGTCTCTTTTAAGCTGATAACAACTTAACTTCAATTGCATGCAAACACTCTTCCTTTTTGCCCCCAACATGTACATTTTCTGTTTTTGTTGCCTCACTTTATGTGAAGCACAGGCACATGCAGATCAGTGAAGCTGCGGGGTCTGAGGTGGGCCAGCCCACTGTGGGGCAGTGATTCTTCTGTCCGAGACCTGAGTGCTCGGGAGCGGCAGTGTAGGGCACAGGTCCATCCTGAGGGACATGGGTGGGGCTGGCTCACAGGGCAGCAGCTCTGGTATCTGAGGTGTGGTTGTGTGTGGTGTGGCCGTGGAGCTAGGACCTGGAGCACGGGTGTGAGTGGAACAGCTTCAGTTTCAGAGTCCAGGGCACATGTAGGGTTCAGGAGGTGGTGGCCTTGGTCCTGGGGTGCCACAATAGTGGCTCCTTCTGGGAGGGGCACAGCAAGAAACATTCAGAGGAAGCAGCGTCTTCCTCTCTGGGGTCTCTGTGTCCGTGACAGTTATTGGTTGCCTCAGTGGCAACAGTTGTCATTGTCCTCTGCAGAGCCAGCCACAGGGACCTCCGTGGTACCCACCATGTAGCTGACACTGGTAGCCTCTGCTCTTCTCTCTTTCAGCCCATCTCCAGCAATCTCCATTAAATCCAATCTCCCCAGCAACCCCTTCTCCATGTTTTACTCTACTGCTCCTAATCCGAACTTTAAGCCCTCCCAAGGCCATTTTGATTTGTGCAAAGCTGTCTCACTATTGGTTTTTGGAGAACGGAGGCTTGTGTTTTGGAGAACGGAGGCTGGAGGTGCTTCCTGTTCCACCACATTGCTGACATCACCTGGCTTGGCCTTTTCTTGATAATTTTTTTCCCTAAAGAATGAGTTTATTTTTCTGTTCATATTTTGAGTAATTTGAGGGCAAATCCTGGACATTGTGCCATGGAGACTCTGCGTTCTGCTCTATTTCTTCAGCAATTGCAAACGTGTTCTTACCTGCAATGGACAGTGACTCACTGTTACTTCCTTAACCCTGAGCCTGTCCTGCCCACATGTTGCATGTTAGCCAGAGACTGGCAGAGTTTACAACAGAACAAACGAACAAATGCTCGCCTCTCTAATGCTCTCCTCTCCGAGATTCACCTTCACTTCCTTGTGGCTGGTGCCACCTGGGTCTTTCTCAGGCCAGAAAGGCAGTGTGCTTTTCAGTGAAGTTTAAGCAACCTCAGATTATACTATATTCATGACCTTCCCTCAAGACAAAGCCACAAAAATGGGAAACTTACATTGTGCTGATAACTTCTTTCATATTTCGTTACTCTTCAAAATCTGTTGTCATTTTGAGGCAGGAGAATAGGGCCTGGAGGCAGGGAACATAAGGTCGATCCATGCTGACTTCCTAGAACTAAATCAAATGAAAGCACTTCAGCAATGACAGGAATGTGAATGGCTTTGTAACTTAATCCTCTCCATTCATGCCATTTATACTGTGTAACTTCACATTCATCCTCTCCATTTACGTAGACCACACACACCAAGTAACATCCTCTCCATTTACAATAGGGCACATTCTGAGTAAATGACTCTGTTACTTCACTTCACTCTCTTTGTTTACATGAAATATTCGCCAAGTAACCAAGTAACTAGATGGGAAACATCTAAAGTATTGCAGCCCCAGAACATTCTGTAAGTGGGGCTCCTGAGCCCCTGTGCTTGCCCACTCCCACACTGTGGAGTGTACTTTCACTCTCAAGAAATCCCTGCTTTTGCTTTCTGCACTTTGTGCATTTTGTCCAATTCTTTGTTCAAGATGCCAAGAACCTGGACACCTTCTACCAGTAACAATTTTTATTCTTCAGACCTTTCAGGTAGCTGCTTTTATATATTATTTTCAGAATTTATAGTTTCTGATTGACTATTCAAAGCTTTCTTTTCCATACCAGAGGTGGAACTTTGTAAATAACTTTTCTTTTAAAATAAAATTTTGCATATAATTGCAAAAAATCCAAACAACTTTAATCAAGCACAAAGAAAAACTCACTTAAAATTCCACCACCCTGAATATCCCTGTTAGTTTTGTGAACAGTTTTGTAGACATATCTGTTTGCATGTATATATATATATATATGTAGCTTTACCCTAATGAGATGTTACTCTGGGTGTAGTTGAATATGCCTGAATGTGCTCACTTTACTCAATAATATGTCAGTAAATTTTCATGTACTGAAGAGTGTATGTCTACTAATGTTTGGAAATTGTTTTAAATGGTTTTATTTTCTCTTATTTATGTACCAAAAAAATGAAGGGGCAAAAGCCATAAAAATGTGCCCACACCATGCTTTGTTTTTCACTCTTTCATTTTTTTCACAAATATTTGTTGAGAAATTACTGCTTTCCAAGTTACCAGGAATAGAGAAGACACCCTAATGGGGAAATTCAGTCACATAAGAACAACAAAATCATAAGAATTTAATATAATGGTTAGTGATATGTAGAGTGGCTGCAAAATCTTTGTATGTGATATCGCATCCCAACTCTAGTGAAAGACATTGTCAAACACAGGCACCCCTAAGTTTTGTTGGGATAATTCGGCCCCTGGGAGCAGCAGTCAGCTACAGGTGTGGTTCACAGGTAGCGATGGGAAGATTCTAGATAGGAGGCAAACTCTGGGGATATTGGGCAATAAAACTGCAGGATCAGAAAAGCCACAGCCTCTCTTCTGATGTGACCGTGTTACCAGGGGGCCCTTTTGCTCCCAGAGCTCCCGAGATGGTGGTGGGCTGCTTCCAATACGGCCGCAAGCCTTGTGCTCTCTGACCTGGGGTTCTTGGCCTCAGGGATTCCAAGGAATGGAACCCTGGGCCATGCGGTAAGTGTTATAGCTCCATTAGAAGCTGTAGGTCATGGAAGAGAACCGTGGAATCCAATGACTAGTGTTCGGCTAGATTAGGATGAACCTGGACACTTAGCCGTGCAGGAACAATGGCTCGGTTAGGATGAACCCAGGCACTAAGCGTGCAGGAACAATGGAGAGCCTCTAGCCTGACCAGGAGCGGCAACGGGCGCCTCGCTGGATCAGGAGCACAGCCGACAACCTGCCGGATCTGGAGGGGTGGAAGTCAGCGGCGGTCTGCAACAGCGGCAAACAGCAGTGGTGGAGGGCGAGCGAAAGCTCAGCTCAAACCCTAACAAACAGGGACCAGAAGAGAGTGCAGTTGCAAGATTTGATAGAGTGAAAACAGCTCCCATACAAAGGGAGGGGACCTAGAGAGGGGAGCCATTGCCGGCTTGAATGCCTGGGTTTATATCCCCATCATTGTCCCTCCCGCTGTGCTCTCAGGTGATAGATGATTGGCTATTTCTTTACCTCCTGTTTTTGCCTAATTAGCATTTTAGTGAGTTCTCTTTACTACCTGATTGGTCAGGTGCGAGCTAAGTTGCAAGCCTCGTGTTTAAAGGTGGATGCGGTCACCTTCCCAGCTAGGCTCAGGGATTCTTAGTCGGCCTAGGAAATCCAGCTAGTCCTGTCTCTCAACAGGACACTGGGTTCCTCGCCTTGCAGTTGTGGCTTCTATGGTGTGGCAGGTCATGACATGATTCACCAATTCACCACCCCATCTGAGCTTCAACACTTGGCCAGATCAGGGCACTGAGCTTCTAGCCTTGCAGTTGTAGCTTCTGTGGCATGGCAGGGCTCTGGTGTAATTCACCAATTCACCACCCCATCTGAGCTTAAGCACTTGGCCATAGCCATGAGGCTTCACAGGAGACCAGCCTGTGGAAATCAGTCTTGGACAAGGCAGCTCTTGAAGCTCAAACCTAAACACTTCCAAGAAATGCTCAACAGTGTCCATCAACATGGAAGTTGATGTCCAGAAGGAAAAAGAAAACTTAAAAATTAAGCAGATGATAAGTAAAGCAGATATGTATTTTCCAATTAGATATAGACTCTGCGATCACTGTAGAAAATGGGAAATGTGAGGAATGATGAGTGGCTCTGGGGAAAGGAGTGATGTTGTTACTCATGTTGTCATATGTAGAATAAGTGAGGACGCTTCTTTGAGGAAGTTCAGTTGAGGTGAGAGATGAATGATGCAATGGAGGCCGTCATATAAAGAGCAGGGGAAGTGTTGGGGCAGAGTGGGTGTTCTGGAGGGGATACACCGTGGCGAGGCATGGGGAACCTGTGGGGAAACAGTTGCATCAGGCCGGCGATGGTGGTTCCACTGGGGCTGTTGCGGTGCTCACAGGGAGGAGGGTCACCCTCGCGCAGGCCTTCAGGAGAGGAGCCAGCCGGCTTTCTGATGCACTGGTAGGAAGCGCGCAGGAAAGAGGAGTTGAGCATAGGGTGTAGGTTTTTCGATCTGAGCAAGTAGGGCTGCATAGCCCTGTGTGGAAATGGGGAGGGTGAAATGGGGGACAGGCTGAGGCAGGGATCAATGTCGGGGAGTCAAGAATTCTGTTTCAGACTTTTGTACAATGGGATTTTCTTCTTTTATTTGTTTATTTTTATTGCTTGGTCCACATTGCTTCATGGCACATTTCCCTACCTGTCAGACCCTCAGGAAATGCTGACGGTATGGCAGTTGAGGTAGAAGGAAAAAACTTATCATAACCAAATACCCAGAAAACAAATTAAAAATATTTTAGTGAAACAACATTTCAAAAAAGCATTACTTTCTGATAATTCTATAAGAAAAACAAGTTACTGTGTATTGAGTAATCTCATTTTTTAGTTAAAGCACACGTATAATTAATTTAATCAGTTAGCCTGCACGGTGGCTTATGTCTGTTATTACAGGCACTTTGGGAGGCTAAGGTGGGAGGATCATTTAAACTCAGGAGTTCAAGGCCAGCCCGGGCAAGTTAGTGAGACCTGGTCTCTACCAGAAATAAAAAGAAAAAGAAAAAAATTAGCTGAGTGTGGTGGTGCTCGCCTGTAGTCCCAGTTACTCGAGAGGTTGAGGTGAGAGGATCATCTGAGCCCAGGAGGTCAAGGCTGTAGTGAGCTGTGATCACACCAGCACTTCAGCCAAAGTGACAGAGTGAGACCCTGCCTCTATTAAAAAAAAATTAATTGGTTAAAATAAATCTGAATATATCAAATACCCACTAAATTAGGCAGAGGAGTATAAAAGTTGCAACCTAATCTATCTTTAATTTACAAAAAGCCCTTGTCTGGAATAAATGTAATTATGCTAACATAAAGCCAGGCATTGACATTATGTTCTTCCTGTGACTGCTTTTTGACAGAGTATTCTAGCTGCCTCTGCCTTTGAGATGGAGCGGGAAGAACCTGTGGACTGTGGGATCCCCTCTTCTTGGAGAAGGGGATGAGCATTTCCCGCCGCCTTCCTGACATGCCCGTGGCTGTCTGCCTTGCTCTGCGCCTCCAGACTTCGTGGAAAACTCAACCTTTGACTTTCAGGTGAGTGACTTGGGGGAAGCCCAAGCAGGAGACCAGCCTGCAGAGAGGGGGTTTGTGTCACTCTGGCCGCTCTGTGGTTGGGATGTCGGTGGCCCACAGACCCTCTGCTTGCTCCGCGAGTCCCCTTGGGCCCCTTTCCTCTTTCCTGGAGTGTGAGTGTGGTACTCTTCAGGACACTCTTCCCAGTCACCCCATAGGGTGTGCTGCTTCCTTCCTGCAGGAACTCTAACTGACTCTGTGTAATGATCTTTTACGCAGAGCTTGTACAACTAACCCCTGGCCCTGATGAGTTTGGGGAACACGAGACTTACCAGTGACAAATAATTCCCAGCAACCACTGAAATATCACAAGCTTCTGTCTCCGCTCCCCACTCCATGCCACCCTCTGCTGTGCTTAGTCTGGTTCATGTTTTGCATTCATATCATTGCTATTGTTTTTTCTCCTGTTCCTCTGGACTCCTTTTTGTTGCCCAGCACTAACAATAGTAAAACCTATGTTCTAAAATCATAAAACTGCAATGGAGAGCAAAGACAAAAACAAATTGTTTTAAGTTAGAGTTGTAACACTACATAATTTACTACCTCAGAAGGATGGGATGAGAATTTTGGTCAAATGAAATTCCTCTGGTCTATAAATCTGCTATTTCTACTTAGTACTTTGACTTTCCAAAATGTTTAACAAACAGGACTTTGGGGGACTACATGTTTTTCACAAACCTGTTATGGGATATATTAGTTACAGTTTTTGGCTACTCAAGAAAGTAAGTCAAAATTTGATTTGTGCAAGAATAAGAGACTTGGGTTTTTTAAAATGAGAAATGAAAAGAAAATTTGGAAGAGACTGTGTTTGCTCACAGATTCCGCCACCTTGGGAATCCTAACCCCACTGAAAAGTCTAGATGGGATGATGAATTGTTTTCCATATTTTCATGCATTTCAGAACGATTATTTTTTATTTTTAGTTTTATCTCCACAAATATGACTGACGATATTGCATATTACAATAAAAATTTGAAAAAAGCTATGTATCCGCAGGTTAAATTTTTATTTCTGTTGTTTAAAACTGATTTCACTACATTTTCTCCCAGTGAAATGGATGCTTGTTAATGCAGTAAAATATCTGACTTTTCAGGAGCATAAAACAGCAGCTCTTCTTCCTGGGGATGGGGCAGTGGCCACCGCAAAGTGTGGAGGGCTTTCCTGTGGAAGCATCATGTGGACTCCATCTGTGGCTCCAGTGGAGAAACCTGAGTCAATGGGTGCATGCTGGAGGGAGACCAACTTCAGCTTCACGTGAGGAAACATTTCTAATAATTAGGTTAGCAGAGTTACAAACAGCCTTGAAAGGCTGTACTTTTACTGCCTCTGAAATTTCTTCAGGAAAGCCTGAGTTGTATGCCGCAAATGAGAAGCTTAACTTGGTAACCTCAAGCAAGGACTGAATTAAGTTCCAGTGACGTATCACGGATCTTCATATAGATCAATGGAACAGAACAGAGGCCTCAGAAATAACACCACACATCTGCAACCATCCAATCTTTGACAAACCCGACAAAAACAACCAATGGGGAAAGGATTCCCTAGTTAATAAATGGTGCTGGGAAAACTGGCGAGCCATGTGCAGAAAACTGAAACTGAAGCCCTTCCTTATACCTTATATAAAAATTAACTCAAGATGTATTACAAACTTAAATGTAAGACCTAAAACCATAAAACACCTAGAAGAAAACCTAAACAATACCATCCAGGACATAGGCATGACCAAAGACTTCATGACTAAAACACCAAAAGCAATGGCAACAAAAGCCAAAATTGACCAATGGGATCTAATTAAACTAAAGAGTTTTTGCACAGCAAAAGAAACTATCATCAGCATGAACAGGCAACCTACAGAAGGAGAGAAAATTTTTGCAATCTATCTATCTGACAAAAGGCTAATATCTAGAATTTACAAGGAACTTAAACAAATATACAAGAAAAAAAAACAAACCCCCCCATCAAAAAGTGGGCAAAGGATATGAACAGATACTTCTCAAAAGAAGACATTTATGCGGCCAAAAAACATATGAAAAAAAGCTCATCATTACTGGTCATTAGAGAAATGCAAATCAAAACCACAACGAGATACCATCTCATGCCAGTTAGAATGGCGATCATTAAAAAGTCAGGAAACAATAGATGCTGGAGAGGATGTGGAGAAATAGGAACACTTTTACACTGTTGGGAGTTTAGATTAGTTAAACCATTGTGGAAGTCAGTGTGGCGATTCCTCAAGGATCTAGAACCAGAAATACCATTTGACCCAGCCATCCCATTACTGGGTATATACCTGGAGGATTATAAATCATTCTACTATAAAGACACATGCACACGTATGTTTATTGCAACACTATTCACAATAGTAAAGACTTGGAACTAACCCAAATGCCCATCAATGATAGACTGGATAGAGCAAATGTGGCACATATACACCATGGAATACTATGCAGCCATAAAAAAGGATGAGTTCATGTCCTTTCAGGGACATGGATGAAACTAGAAACCATCATTCTCAGCAAACTAACACAGGAACAGAAAACCAAACACCGGCTGGGCATGGTGGCTCACGCCTGTAATCCCAGCACTTTGGGAGGCCAAGGTGGGCGGATCATGAGGTCAGGAGATTGAGACCATCCTGGCTAACATGGTGAAACCCTATCTCTACTAAAAATACAAAAAATTAGCCGGGCGTGGTGGTGGGCCCCTGTTGTCCCAGCTACTCGAGAGGCTGAGGCAGGAGAATGGCATGAATCCAGGAGGCGGAGCTTGCAGTGAGCTGAGACTGTGCCACTGCACTTCAGCCTAGACGACAGAGCGAGACTCCGTCTCAAAAGAAAAAAGAAAAAGAAAAAGAAAAGGAAAACCAAACACCACATGTTCTAACTCATAAGTGGGAGTTGAACAATGAGAACATGTGGAAACAAGGAGGGGAACATCACACGCTGGGGCCTGTTGGGGGTTGCGGGCCTAGGGGAGAGATAACATTAGGAGAAATACCTAATGTAGGTGACAGGTTGATGGGTGCAAACCACCATGGCACGTGTATACCTGTGTAACAAACCTGCATGTTCTGCACATATATCCCAGAACTTAAAGTATAATAATAATAAAAAGAAATATAAAACTCACAGGATGTTTGTGACAGTAGCTATTACACTGATGTTGACAGCACGTGGTTGACTACGTGGAGACTCCGAGTGAAATTTCTTGCAGTTCTCAGTGCCAGGAAAATCTGTATTTCTGGATAAAAATTCAAAAATTTTAGAAAGCCGTTCAGGTTTTACAGTCTAGAGGTCTAACACTGCGAATCTTTTCCAACTTTAAGGTTTAATGATTTACTTAAATCTAAAAATAGTGGGTTGCAGATGTATTTAAACAGTGTGCCTAAGTAGTATGTTTATATATTAAGATTAAAATAATCTTCTAAAGTTTACTAATTCTAATATAGACTTTATTGTTTCATGTAGATATACCTTTCTGATTCCCAGGATAATTTAAACAATTAATTAAAAGCAACTATTAACTTAGTTCTAGATTGTGATATCTATTTATGCATTTGAAGCTTTAGATAATGTATTTCAAATTAGAAACGTGCTGAGTATGGGAAGTTGTGACTTAGAGCCTCGGGTAAGTTTTTCTCATGTGAACACACCGCTTCCAGTTGCTGTTATGCCCAGAGCAGACAGTTAATAAATGCCCTTGGAACTGAATGAGTGATTAACTGCGAATATCACAATACATCTTCTTAGTGGGCATGATAATTAGATATATCTAGTATTTGCTGTGACCTAAGAAAGGAATTTTTTCATTAAATGTTTAATGTCTCATCCTGTTCATACAGCTGGAGTTACTGATTCAGTCTGATGTGAATTCAGTTTTACAAAAGACCCGTCACTATAACCTGCACTCATGCTTCCTGTAGTATTGGAACTTCCAACTTGTAGGCAAAATAGATATCCTTCATGTTCTTAAAAAAAACACAATAAATCTCCCTTTATTCATAATAAACACAGAATTAGGTCTTCTATTAGACCGAACAACAGGACTCGCGGGGCGTGACCACACACACTATATCACGAATTGCCCGAGTGTCTGGAAAGGTCCGTGGGCCGTTTCATCCACGCTGTGCCACGGGCCAACCACGAGGGCTGTCGGTGACTCACGCGTGGGCCACCCAGGGCATGGGGTGCTGAGGCTGTCAAAGAGCAAGACGAGGCTGCCTCGAAACTCAGGCCTCTGCTAAGTGTCCCAACTCGGGCAAGATGCTAAAGACTTCAGAGCAAGTTTCCTTTTTTATAATTGGGTTATAACACTCGCCCTGTCAGGTTCTCCTGTGTGTGGACAAGGCCAGCACGTGATACACCAGGGGCAGAGCTGGACGGACACCTTCTTCCTCAGACATCAGGGTCCTCATGAGCATCAACAAAATAAGGCGAGCAGGAGAGCAGGAGAGCGGGGGGAGCAGGGGAGGGGGGAGGGGGAGCAGAGGAGTGGGGTAGCGGGGGAGGGGGGAGGGGGGAGCAGGAGAGCTGGGGAGTGGGGGGAGCAGGGGAGCGGGGGAGCAGGGGGAGCAGGGGAGTGGGGGGAGGGGGAGGGGAGAACAGGGGAGTGGGGTAGCGGGGGGGAGGGGAGAGCAGGAGAGCAGGGGAGTGGGGGTAGCAGGGGAGCAGGGGAGGGGGGGAAGGGGGAGCGGGGGAGCAGGGGAGCAGGAGAGCTGGGGGAGGGGGACGGGGGAGGGGGAAGGGGAGCAGGAGAGCGGGGGAGTGGGGGAAGTGGGGGAGGGGGGAGGGAGAGGGGGAGGGAGAAGCAGGGGAGCAGGGGAGTGGGGAGGGGGAGGGGAGAACAGGCTGTAAGTGCCACCAGGCTCTCCCCTGAAATCTCGCAGTGGGAAAATAGAGACTGTCGATTCTGCTTTGAGAAAGGGGAGAATCAGATCTAATGTTGAAAGACCATGTCCTCATTCATAAACATCTTCTTTTACAAATTCCACAAGTTTAGTTACTTTGGGATGAATATGGGCCTATTTTAAAGTGCATTTATTAATTTAGCATGAATTGTTCAAATTCATTTTGGATCCTGAGCCGACATCCAGCAATGCTGAGTGTGCGCCTGTGTGAGTCACCAGCCCTGATGAGCCTCAGGTTATTGTAGTCATAAAATGAAGGGGCTTAGGCTTGTTCCAATTTTTTAAAAACCATTTTTAACTGTAAAACCTTTTTTCTTGTTACATAAAAATGTACAAGAAAAACCCAAACATTACAAATGATAAATTATCATTCCATTAATATAAATATTTTTGTGAGTTCAATTTATATGACTTAGTTATTATAAAAGAAATAAGCAATATGAGGTTGACATTACCATACTTTCCTATTTCGTGTTGTTCATATGCTATTGATAAATCTTTATGTATGCAGAAAACTAGTTTCAAAGAATAATAATTTTTAAAATTCTTGACTTGTAATTTCAGGGACTTTAAAAAAATTCCTGCAACTGCTTGTTAAAGGTCCTAGAACATTTTCTACATCTTACAGCAAAATAACGACAAAGAGCTAACTGCTCTCACATTCTGTACTATAAATATGTAAGTCAGAAAGGAACAGACACAGTCATAGCAACACATGCATGAACAAAGGGGCCGTGGTTTACATTGAATTGCATCTGGCAATGCACATGGGTTACAGTAGTTTTTTGTGTGTAATTTTACATGAGTGGACTGTTGAAAAAATAAAAATTGTCTACAATCTCTATTCAGTGGTATATTTGCACCAATGGCAAACATATACATACAGATCGTGGGAGAAATTTATTTCATGGCTTACAAGAAGACAGGTTAAGTTGGGACATTTAATTGTTTCATTACTGCTACATTTTATAATGCGCTTGTATGGGCAAGGTATTTAAATGTATTATTACAACCTTTAAATGCTCAATGCTACAGATGGAATTACTGGAGAAAGTACTAACTGATATCTTCTTTGTGTGTGTTTTGGAGGCACCAGGAAATAATAAAGTAGCCCTTTTCCCTTTTCCCATCTATTTCCTGAAGGCCAAGCTGTGCTTTTGCAGATTAGGCCTCTGTGTAAAACACACACACACACACACACACACACGCAATATAGCCCTTAGGGTTTTAAAGGAGGAAAAGAGCACTTGCCTGGATAACTCTCACCTAGGTATTTTCAGGGGAGATCTAAATTCATCTAAGGGGTTCAGCTGGACTAACCAATGGAAAAACAAAATGAAGATACCGGGGAGATATTCCCAGAACAGTAGCATTCCTAATGGGCTAGGCCCTAGTCACATGCAATTCCCCAGATGTGGTTGGTGTGGCCAAGGTTCCGGCATGTGACGGCTGCCTTCCTGGCACTTCTTGTGCTGTGAGGAGCATCCCCTCCCCAGTGCCAGGGGCAGTGGTCCTCTCGCCCCCTTCAGAGTAAAGGGCCAGGAAGCTGCAGTCACAGGACAAGTAGTGAGACAGGAAGGTGAGGAGCATGAAGTGCCACCATACCCGCCTCCAGTGTCTGGCACAGAATATGACGAGGAACCCCGTGATTTGGAATCTTCCACATCTCAATACATGTGAGTTTCTGCTAGGTATAATTTGACTTATAAAAAGAAAGAAATATGACCTTCTTGCATCTAAATATTGTAGAAGAGTTAATGATTGCAACCTGGATGTTTTACATTCTGAGATGCTATTAAATCAATATTCATCACAAATGTATTGATAATTTTTAGAAGAACAGATCTCATCATATTAAATGAAGTGTATCAATTATAAGATGCATGCTAACTCCAGAAAAAGCAAAACATGAAAAAAATCTGTCTTAGAATGGAAAAATGCAGTAGTTAAACTATTTTTAACTAGAATTTAAATGCAACATTTTAGGATATGAAGCCCTCAACTCATTTTGAAAACTACTGACTTAGATGACCTCAGCGATAGGAAACCTCTAAAAGATCATGAATCTAAGCAGATAATTTTCTGTGCCTTTGCCTGACAGTCTGTCTGAAAGTGGTGCAGTTTTTACGGAAGAGGAATAACGTGTCTCGAACTGGGAACCCTTCACGGGCCACCATTCAGGTGACGCTTCACTGTGGAATTTTGGTCAGCAGGGGGCTCCAGGGGACTGCTGGGGAAGACCAGGACATGGAAGAGGGCCTAGAGCCAGGGTTACCAGGGAGAAAGTGGACCCATTTTGCCAGGCAGCTGAGGACCATGCCATACAGGATCCTCTCAAAACCACTGGCATACTAGGCGGGAATAAAGGATAAGAGAAATTAATGTGTGCTTAGCATGTGAGAGCCGACATTCACAGTCACCCTGAGCAAAGAAATTCATACAGAAGGACGAAGTGCACGTTGTGAGACAAAGAACACTCAATTATAAGATAGAAAACCTCGGTTCTGGGAAATTCCTGAACCTGTTTGCCCATCTACGAAAGAGTGATAGTGATACTACCTTCTCCACTTTTTCTTGTAACAGAACTGCCCATTTCTTTCTTGTCCACAGCTAAGTGTTTAATAGGAATAATTGGCAAATATAAGGTCATTTCTCTTACACAAAATGTTCAAGAAAACTGAGAAAGATTTAAAAATTCCCAAATGAATGATCTGGGAATGCCTACACCCCACCTCTCAGGTAACCAGTGAGTAGAACACCAGCAACCAACAAGCAAGCACCTGCCTGCCAGAGAGGAGAGGAGACGTTTTCCTCCAGAGAAGGAAACCGTCTAGACCAAAGACATCACTTACTAACACGTGGAAACCCTATCGACTCCCAGAAAAAAAACCTCTAGACGAGCCTTTTACTAAGGATAACAGACTCCTTTCTCCTTCCTCCTGTGTCACTATTAAATGTGAACAATGAAGAATCACCAGACATTTAAGGGAAACCAATCCCAGTGGGAAGAAAGACCAAACTGGCAGGTGGAGTGATTGTTGAGAAACTCATGTGGTAGCAAAATAAGAAATAAGAGTTTTATACCATCATTCACTTAGTGGTAGTGTCTGGGGTTTCACTATACAAATACATCGCGTTGAGATATATATATATATAGTTTTTTGTTTTTTTTTGTTTTTGTTTTTGTTTTTTTGCGGAGTCTCACTCTGTTGCCCAGGCTGGAGTGCAGTGGTGCGATCTTGGCTCACTGCAACCTCCGTCTCCCAAGTTCAAGTGATTCTCCTGCCAACTTTTGTATTTTAAATAGAGATGGGGTTTTGCCATGTTGACCAGGCATGTCTCGAACTCCTGACCTCAGGTGATCTGCCCACCTTGACCTCCCAAAGTGCTGGGATTATAGCCGTGAGCCACCATACCCAGCCTGACATAGTTTTAACCTTTAGAAGAAACCACAGGAAGCTACCATTCGAATAGATCAAACATCAGCAATATATTAAAATATCAGTGATTTCACATGCTCAAGATTATTTTTTAAAAATAAAAAGAGAACAGAATTGATTTAATTTCTAGGCCAGCAATCAAAGAAAAAGCAAGGAATGGAAGATTTTACAATTATATAGTAATAGCAAGATCTTGCATTTCTATTGAGCTTTAAAGATTACAAAACACATCAATATGCATTGCCTTGTTGGACCTTTAAACAACCCTATAACTGTAATTAATGTATCTAAAAATTAACTATTGAGAAATCCAGGAAGAAATAAATGAAGCCTAAACACAGCTTTAATTTGGCAAGTAATGGGTGGAGAAGGGATCGGAAGCCGGGCTGACTGACCCCACGTCCTCTACTTCCATGATGTAAAAGAAGTCAGCCTGGACAAAACCTTGGGAAGGACCTGAGAGAGAGGCAGTGGGAAAAGAGCAGAGTCAAGGATGATCTATAAACAGAGGTAAAAGAAGGAACATCTTAAATACAAAAACATGTGTCCACAGAGCTGGGAGTTGTATGAAGCCGTGTAATTAGAGAACATCATGTTGACAGCAGACTCTTGACCTAGAGGAAAACGTTCATGACACTGACTCCAAGAAGGATAAACTTGAAGGATTCCAGATGTGAGGCAGTCAAACCCTCACTTGGAAGCACTGTACAAATGTTCATGTTAAGAACTGAAATGAATTTATACCCACATAAAACTATATGTATGGAAAGGCTTACTTTGTAAGATGTTTCTGGACACTACAGTAGCAGCTGTGCCGCACACACTTACACAACACAAACACAGGCCAGCCTGTCACCTGGGCAGCTGGAGGGTTAGCCTGGACAGGGTGATGACAGTCTCCCCTGAACCCCTTCCTTCTCATGTGTGACTGAATCCTATTCACATGCTACAAGGACCATGCTCTTGTGAAATCCAACTCAGCTCCCTTTAGAACCAAAGGATGCCTCTGTGACACATGCAGAAATGACTTCCTTTTCATTTTCGTTCAGTTTGTAGGAAGAGAACAGCTGCAAGAGAGAGAAAGAAAACGTACACAGTGACTCGGTGGAGACGGCACCTGAAGAGCAACCTTCATGTTTAGCTCCCCAGTTTGTAAACATTCATGCGGTGATTAAAGATATTCCCAAAAACCAGAAAACACAATTGAGTCAGCTTCTGTTAGTGAGCTTCACGCTGCAACCCAGAGGCCAGATGTCCCTGGAAAATATCAGAGACATAACACATCACGGCCTCTGTTTACGCAGCTTACTGAAGTTTACACGGAATCCCCGTGCCCTCCCTGCGTTTCAGCCTTCTATGCAAATGACAGAGACTCTTCACTAGAGAAGGAGCAGTAGATTCTCGTGCAGTTCCTTGAGTCAACACCTGCATTGTCTCACTCCCCGTGTTGACAGCTGCAGAGGGCTTTCCATTCTCTGCCCCTACTGCCTCCAGAAACACCAGTTTTACACTGCCAGAGCTAATGTTAACACCTCCTAGAATAAAGGGGGAGTCAGCACTGAGCGTCAGTTCTGGTTCAGACTCTGGAGTGAGGGTGTTACTCTTCTTGCATGTAATGCAGTGACTCCACATTGACCAGTGGCTTGGTCAAAAAAGACAAAATTTCTAGGGAATTAGCGTTATTTTTAGATATCATAACCGTGGCTTTATTGACACCTTATATTAAACGGATCTCACTTGCCAAATGCCACAGGATGCCGACAGACAGGCTCCGAGGGTTCTTGTGAGGCGGAACTGTCATATAAGCAAAACCATGAGACAGAGAACACTGCCCACGTCCAACACAGCATAGCCACCCTGAAAGCCTCAGCGTGTAAACTTTCGTGGCACCACCCTTTCTTTTAGAAATGTGTTTAGATTTTATAGACTTTTGCTAGATTTTGTTATGTAAGCTTTATGTACTGAAAGGTCTTAATTAAAGATTTTTAAATGTTGAGTGAAATGTTCACCAGTATAGTTTGTAATATATATATAACAAACCTGTCATATAATTTATTTTCTTTAAAAACAAGGCCCTTATACAAATTGCCCATGGAACTTTTATTTAGAATTTAAGGTCATTTGGGGCTTAGTGCCATGTAAACAAAATTCTCCCCATTGCTCGGGTCCCCTTGGGGTGCTGCATTCCTGCAGGCCGTGATCATGCCAGGCTTTGTCAGCGATTGGAAAAACAGATCCTTCTCCGTCTGGGAGCTCAAATGCCTCGGGTTATGCTAGATCAAGTTTTCATGACTGAGTCACACATTCCTAAATTCAGTGTATCACAGAAAAGCAGACATACCTTTCACTCTAACACCAGTCTAACCTGACAAAGATCTCAAATACTTCTTTGCAATAAAAATTGTGAAAAGGCTATCTTCCTAAAGATCGCTGACTCATAGAAGAAAGTGAAGGCTGGGCACAGTGGCTCACGCCTGTAATCCCAGCACTTTGGGAGGTTGAGGCAGGTGGATCACTTGATGTCAGAAGTTCGAGAGCAGCCTGGGAAACACAGTGGAACCCTGTCTTTACTAAAACTACAAAAGTTATCTGGGCGTCGTGGTGCTTGCCTGTAGTACCAGCTACTTGGGAGGCTCAAGCAGAATTGCTTGAACCTGGGAGGTGGAGGTTGCGGTGAGCCAAGATTGAGCCATCGCATTCCAGCCTGGGTGATAGAGTGAGACTCTTTCTCAAAAAAAAAAAAAAAGAAAAAAAAAAGCCAAATAAATAAGAGATAGAAGAAAGTGAAGAATCTTAGTGACTACAGCATTTAGAAACAGAATTTTCTTCAGGGAGGAACAGGGCGCTGAGTATAAAAAGCAGCAGCGGAAAAAAATTGCACAAACCCCTTTTCCATGCACTAGGTCTCAGGGTATAACTTTTATGAACTTTAATTTCCTTCTAGTTGAATAAAGATCACAATATCTACTTGATGTGTTGCCTTGTACTTTGTGTATAAAGAGCCTAGAATGACGATTGACCCAAAAAAGGAGTCAGTATTTTGATCCATTCACTCTTGAGTGCTGGGCTCCTCAGGGCATAGGCAGGAGGCACAGCTGGAAAGCCACCAGTGGGTGCACAGGTGCCGCTGGAGAGCAGAGTGAAGGAGGAAATAGGACAGGTGCTAAGGAACATGCAAGTTCAGCTGGAGGACAGAGTGCAAGAGGGAATAGGCCAGGTGCTAAGGAAAACACAGGGCAGCTGAGGGACAGAGTGAAGGAGGGAATAGGACAGGTGCTAACGAGAACACAGGGGAACCTGGGGTTCAGAGTAAAGGAGGGAATAGGACAGGTGCTAAGCATAACACAGGTGCAGCTAGAAAGCAGAGTGCACAAGGAAACTAGACGAGATGCTACAGGAGCACACTGAGATAGGTCCTGAGGGGTCCACTGAACCATACTTATCACTACATTTCAGAGTTCTTTCTTCTCATGCACCTATTTAAAAGGTGATCATTTGTGCACACGTTCTATTCTGCAGTGCAGCCATTTTAAGTATTCCTGACTAAATTGAGAGCAATTTAAGAACAGATGTCTTCTTGCACACACGTTTATAGCAGCAAAATTCACAATTACAAAAATATGGAGCCAGCTTAAATGCCCATCAACCGAGTGAATAAATAAAATGTTACACACACACACACACACACACACACACACACACACACACACACACACCATGGCATACTACTCAGCCACAAAAAGTAAAAAAAAAAAGGCATTCGCAGCAACCTGGATAGAGTTTCAGACCATTGTTCTAAGTGAAGTAACTCAGAAATTAAAAAGCAAATCCTGTATGTTCTCACTTATAGGTGGGACCTAAGTATGAGGATTTTAAGGCATAAGAATGATAAATGGACTTTGGGGACTTAGGGGGAAAGGTGAGAGGGGGTGAGGGGTAAAAGACATCGGGTGCAGTGTACACTGCCTGGGTGATGGGTGCACCAAAATCTCAGAAACCATCACTAAAGAACTTACGCATGTAACCAAAAACCACCTGTTCCCCACAACTATTGAAATAAAATAAAATAAAATAAAAATAACAGATATATTATTCCTTTGGTAGTCCCCAGGGCCTAGCTCAAGAATTTACTAAATGTTTGTCAAATATAAGAATAAATGCAACAACTGGGTAAACACA
The DNA here is from genome assembly GCF_007565055.1 of Rhinopithecus roxellana. Classification (NCBI taxonomy): domain Eukaryota; kingdom Metazoa; phylum Chordata; class Mammalia; order Primates; family Cercopithecidae; genus Rhinopithecus; species Rhinopithecus roxellana. The sequence continues at coordinate 56,632,102 of NC_044565.1, read as the reverse complement.
GCTCATGCAGAGACGTCTGGTCATTTCAGAAGTGTTAGGGTTCAGAGCAGTGGTCCCTGTGCAGGTCCTGGGGTGTGGCGTTTTCGGGGAGGCATTGCCATCTCAAGCCTCCTTGCTCGTGGTGCATGTTCTAACCCTCACACAGCACAGGCTTGTCTTTAAAAACATCAAGGTGAAATAAGCCACAGATTAATCTAGGTGGGCAATTAGAGAACCCACATAATTTAGTCATATAATAGTGAACTTCTGCTGCATATTTAAAGGAAAATAGATAACAGACCCCTTTTTTAACCAAAAAAACTGTGAAAATTATTCCACTATTTCTGAATACTCACTGCTTCCCATTGGAGAAGACGTAACATAAATTACCACCCCGTCTTGAGAAACAATTGTTTTCCTTTTTTAGACCTGAAAATTTAGACCTGAAATGATTAACCTGCAACTATAGAGTTAAATAGAGTCCTCTGAAGCTCTCTATGTCTATTTCTTCATTTTCTTTTCTGCCTGCTTTGAATATGCTATATAGTTATTAAGCTCCTGGTGTTGAGATAAAGCTCACTACAGCACTACTAATTCAAGGTTATTTGGATTTTTAAATACAGTTATCCAGTCCTTTTCGTTTTCCCTTTTTCCTATTCTGGGCTTTTCATAATGCTTAACTCTCATGATTTACTTAGAGAACTCCAGGAACCGGCCTTAAAAAATTAAGCATAGAATCAAGGTTGCAGACTACACTGCCCTGGGAAGAATTCTGAGCAGTGAGTCCATATTCCTGTCGCAGTCAAGCTGATGCCAGGCAGACCATCAGATGGCCGTTGCTCAAGACAGTCAGGGAGACCACACACTGACCCACAAATAGTCAAGTCCTGCACATGATTTCTCCACATCCTCCCCCCATAAAAACCTTCCAGGCAGCCTGAGAAACTTGAGATGGTCTTTGCAACACTAGTCCGCCATCTTCTCAGATTGTCAGCTTCTGGGTAAACCCACTTTTCTTCCCATCAACTCTTGTCTCTTGAGTTTGGTTTTCAAGCAGCAAGCAGCCAAACCTGGGTTCAATGACAAGTTATGGCACCCAGCATGGCGCTGAGCACCTCAGCGCCATGATCTAGCCTGCCTAGTTTCCAGTGGGTGGAGAAGTTGCCCTCAGCAGCATGTCAGAGCTTACCCATGCATGCTACTGGGCAGAGCAAAAACTTGCTCAAGAGTGCCAGCTGATCACGGCTATCTGACCCTGTGGCTGAGGCCAAGATTCCAGGAACATCCCAGCAGCTACCAAGAACTCTTTTTCTTGGAGATTTTCCCTTCTCAGCCCTACGTGGCATCAGCTGCCTGCAACTCCCAGCTGGTGCAAGAAAAAGGGGTATCTGAGGAATCGATGGCTTCGAGATGGGTAAGTCAATCTAATGTGCACGTTAGGACTCTATCTCTGACACTGGGGCTTTAGTGCCATTTGGACCTAGCACAGGTCATTTGTGGTACCCGATTGTGTGAGATAATATTCTAAAAACATCTCTCCTGTCTCCCTTTATGAGAATTAGTTTGGGAGTTCTCCATTTGTGTCAGTTTCCATGTGTTTGTTATTTAATGATTTAAAAATATGGGCAAATTCAAAGGCATGCCAGGTTTTTTCTTTTGGCACTTTTTTTTTTTTTTTTTTTTTTTTTTTTTTTTTGAGACAGAGTCTCACTCTGTCGCCCAGTGCAGTGGCCGGATCTCAGCTCACTACAAGCTCCGCCTCCCGGGTTTACGCCATTCTCCTGCCTCAACCTCCCGAGTAGCTGGGACTACAGGCACCCGCCACCTCGCCCGGCTAGTTTTTTGTATTTTTTAGTAGAGACGGGGTTTCACCATGTTAGCCAGGATGGTCTCGATCTCCTGACCTCGTGATCCACCCGTCTCGGCCTCCCATAGTGCTGGGATTACAGGCTTGAGCCACCACGCCCGGCCTGCACATGTTTTAAAACTAATGGGCAAATCACAGTAAGAAAAATTTAGACCTGAAATGATTAACCTGCAACTATAGAGTTAAATAGAGTCCTCTGAAGCTATGTCTATTTCTTCATTTTCTTTTCTGCCTGCGTTGAATATGCTACGTAGTTAACAAGCTCCTGGTGTTGAGATAAAGCTCACTACAGTACTACTAATTCAAGGTTATTTGGATTTTTAAATACAGTTATCCAGTTCAAGCTAAAAGGCAAACATTAAAAGTTCATTTAAAACAGAAAAGAAGAGTTTAAAAGATTTTAAAAAATTGAACTGCCATGAAAACTGCTTTACCCAAAATTGTGGTCCACAGCTTTTACTGGATTTACCCACTGGGGCAAACAAAAATTAGCCATTTGGACAGGTCTCAATTTTGTCAAAAATAATTTGGGTTCATATATCTTTTATATGTTGATGAGTTTGTGATGCTATCTCATGGCTAGAGTTCCAAGGTAAAAGCTATTGGATCTTTGCTAGTGTGTGTATACATGTTTAAATGTGTTGATGTATATGTATGTGTATTACATTGTGTATTGTGTCTAGCATGGACCAGATTAGATTATAAATAAATGCTCATAAATCAAATGAATAAGTTCAAATGCTTCAATGACTTAAGTAAATCTTTAATACATAAAATGCTTTTTAAATTATTGGTAAAGTAAAAATAGAACTGTATTTAGAATTGTCAGCATATGTTTTTGCCTGGGTTTAATGATTATTTTGTATTTGCCTTTGCTGAATATTTTAGGGTGTCATTGTTTGGCACGTGAGTTATAGGACTGTAAACCCAGGCAAAAACAGAATAATCTTTGTTTCTGTGATTGTTTTTTGACAAATAAGATTGATTTAAAATTGTTGGCTCAATAAAAACAGCCGAATCTTCTGAGTTATCAGCAAAATACCAATGTCCTTAACTTTAGGATTCTTACTTTGGTAAACACTTGATGTTCACAGGCTTTAAAAATGGTTAACAGAAATAACTTTAAATAATGCCTAGATTTTTTATAAGATCTTAATTTTCAGAAGTATTCTAGATACACTGTTAAAAATAAAAGAATTGAGTACACATAAATGAGATAAATGCTTGTAGGTAAACTTTCTGTGTAACTTAAAATCTTAAAATTATTTTCAATTAAATAATGGCTGCTCATTGGATGTCTGGGTCACGTTCAATTAAGAAAGGGTTACAATATAGAGAAACACATTTCTAAAAATTGTAGAGTGGTTGCGTCTATAAAATCCTAGCATCTGATAGACAGTTCAGGATTTCTTGCTTCCTAAAATTTAAAGTTACTAAAATAAGAATTATAGTTAATATATAATTATGTAAGTTGTGTTCTTATTACAAATAATAATTTTGTGTATTTGGAGGTTAAGAATTATTTATAAAAAAAAGATAAAAAGAAATCAGTGGGTAGAAGAGAGAGTTGTGAAAAAATTATAGATATGAAGATGTATTTTTGGTAAGGACGGTTATTAAAAAGAGAATAATTTTGTGTGAAAAAGAATCTTGTATGGCAAATTTTTGTTCTGAAGTAAAATAACTGATTGTTTTTAAAAAAGGGAACATATAGAACACATCAAGAAGTCCAAGCATGTTGTCAATGGTCTGTATAAGTCATAATGCAGACAATAAGTTTTGTAAAAGAAAATTTACAAAACAAATTTTATATGTAATTAAGTTGGCTACAATGAAAAGAAAATTATTTATAATAGTCTTTCTAAGATTGGTCCCCTAATATTAAAACATGGTTTTCTTAAGTTATTAACTTACTCTTAATAAAATTATAAGAGGTTTTGATTTTAATTATATAATCTGTTTCCTTTTGAAAATTTCTCAGATTCATTTCTCAGAAGTTCAACTGTTATTGTATCTTGCTGTTTTCAGCTTTTTCTCCCTTTGAGAAGCCCTAACATAACTCTTTCCTTCAACTTTTTCATCAGCACCAGTAACTTTTCCTCCAGTTCTAACTGTTGTTGTGGCCTAATGCTGAAATACTTTATCTTAAATGTCTAAGAAAGCACTGCAGTTTACTGCAGTATAACTTGCTTTTGTACTTTTGGCTTTTCTTGATATGTCCAAATTGTTCCATGTAACCAGAAAACTCCTCCAACAGTCACTAAGAGTCATATATTTCTCTGTTATACTCATAACTTTGAACACTCTCTTCCTGTGTCTTATTAAATTCAAGTACTCTTTTCATCATATTTGACTTCCAGGTTATCTAAATGGGCTTCCCATAAAGAGAAGCAATCACACTTCAGGTTTTTCTTTGCCTTTTTAATAACTGGCCTAAATAATAAAGATTTTACATTTTTTCAAAATAATTTCTATGTTATATTTGAAGGTTTTTATTGCTTAAGAAAATTGAGATTTAAGAGGATTAAAGCTTTTACATCCATGAAACTTTCTGTCTTGTTTTAAAAATATTTTAATTATCACTCTTGGCTAAAAGAATAACTATTATTCTGTTTTGACAAAATGTTTTGAGGCTTTTAACATCTCTGATAAATGTCCTCAAAATACAAATTCTAAACTAATTCTGTGACCTAGACTTATTACTTGGGACTTACCAAAGCTATGAAAATTCATCACCACAACATTGTAGAATCATTTTACACCTTCCAGTCAGGTCATGGACTCCAGTATCATTACCTCTAGCCCCTTGAAAGGGTTCCTATCAGGTGCTATTAACTAATCCTTGTCCTATTAAGCAACAGGGTTTTGATTCCTGGGTATAGCTATCTCATCTAAAAAGGTACCAACTATTGCTAAATCTTAAATGTTGACACCAGGGTCTGACACCAGACTCATTAACCAAAGCTTTTTCTCCAGATCTGGGAGAAGTAAACTGCTTTTATGAGATGCAGAGAGGAGCCTGTATTCAAATATATTAAGACTCATTTAATAATTTTGCCTCTATCTGAATGCTTGATACTAGATAATTTAAATGTTTAGCTACCTATGAGCTTTCTTCTCCTGTCTTTATCAAAACTAGGGCTTATGACCTTTTTTATTTGAAATGTTGCTAATTCTTTATGTTTTGTTTTTCCAGAGGCAATAAAACTTATTTTTTTCTTTTTGTGCTATTTGAGAATTTGTTTTCTACTTGAGCTTACAGAAATTGGGTAAAACAACAAAGATTACCTTTCTCTCTCCACCCAATATCTCCAGAATTGGAAAGCTGTTCAATCTCACTGGGATAACCTGTTTTGCATTATGCATACACTGCTGCTAAAGCTGTATAGTTAAGCACCCTCCCTCTAAGCTGAGGGACTATTACAGAAGAGGTGGGAGCATGAGATTGTAAGGACTAGTTTGGAGGGATAAAATTAGTTAAGACCTGCCAAATCAAAGACTGGTACCTTAACAACCAATGGCTCAACACATGAAACTTACAGACAAGTCAGTCTTGTAACTTCGCTTTTTGGCTTTTGATTTGGGGCTCTTATGTTGCCATTCTCGTCTGAGCTAGAATGTTTCATTGGCTATAAGTCTTTTGACCCAAAGGGGTCCCACTGAGGGACATGATAGACCTGGGGCAGGTAGCATATCACCCTCATATCAAAATGGGACAAAATAAAAGTTTGACTATCTATACTACCTCTGGCATATCTTAACAGAACAGGGGAAATGTAAACTGAAAAACAAAATGCTAAGCGCCCCCTGGCTCACTGACTGAATAAACCCCCTCTTGGCCAAAAGAACTCCAGAAAAATAATCTTAAAAACTTAGTTCCCATCCATGATGGGACAAAAGTTCAGACATGTCTCATTATATCCTCTTCCTTTTATGTTTTAGACATTAATGTTAAAATATAGATCATAAGACTGACAGAATCAACTCTTTGTGGCAATAAGATACCAAATTGTAAATGGGACTTACGGCCATTCCAGGCAAGGATTAAATCACTGATTCAGTTTGGCTATGTCTGCACTCAAATCTTATCTTGAATTATAGTTCCCATAATCCCCATGTGTCGTGAGAGGGACCTGGTGGGAGGTAATTGCCATGATGGGGTGGTTTCCTCCATGCTGTTCTTGTGATAGTAAGTGAGTTCTCATGAGATCTGATGGTTTATAACGGACTTTCCCTGCTTTGCTCAGCACTTCTCCTTCCTGCCACCATATGAAGAAGGATGTGCTTTCTTCCCCTTCTGCCATGATTGTAAGTTTCCTGAGGCATCAGGAAGTCTAGCCATGCTAAACTATATATATAGTCTAGCCATGCTAAACTATAAGTCAATTAAACCTTTTTCTTTTATAAATTACTCAGTCTCAGGTATGTCTTTATTAGCAGCATGAGAATGGACTAATACAGTCACCCTAAACGGCCACTATATATTTCTTTTTCTTCAGCAGCTAAACAAGTATCAGTCTTGAGATAAGCAATATTAAAACAATTTGCAGCTCCACCAGATGCTGATTTACTGATTTCCAGACCCTGTTCTGGAACTAAAACTAAAGCTTTGATTGTCTGTAACTAAAACTTTGATTGGACAAGAGCTGATTTTCGTAACTTTCTCCTGATAAGAGACCAGTGACTATGGACTGGTTCTGGTCGATTTACAGATTGCGTACTTGCATGCCTCTCTGTCCTGAAAACCCCTTTTAGCACATACAGCCTAATTATAGTACATTCAAATGTGAAGTCTCCACACCAAAAGTGAACATGAGTCATATGTTACCTGCATGCTTGTTCAATACACGAGTCAGGACCATCTTCATGAATATTCATAGCTCCTCCTATAACTCATTAAAAACATATGTTTAGCCAACCTGTCATCATATATAACAGGGACCTCATTACAACTGACAGTGGGTAATTAACTTATTGCCTTTCTTATTGATATGGGGGCCATGTAGTGTATAGCTAATATTCGTCTAGCCCTTGATTTTAAAAAGACTGTGAAGGTTGCAGGAATGTCAGGGAAGCTTTGACTTGCCTCTTCCTGCAGCCTTTAAGTTGGCATCTTGGAGACTATAATTGACAGAAAGAAACTAAAAGATAAACCATACTCAAAAAAAAAAAAAGAAGCATTATCAAAATCTGCCAAGAAACTAATTTGACTTGAGATGAGGTGTTGCTGGTTGCCCTGTTGTAGATTAAAATAGGTCCGCAAAATAGGAAGAAATTGAGTCCCTTTAAAATATTATATTGTATGCCATTCCAGGTTTCTGCACTGTTGGGAAAACCAACTAATACTTTAAGAAATTTACCAATTGCCAAATATGTTAAGACTGTAGGCACTATACTAACTTCTGTTCATGAGTTTTCTTCTAAAAGGACCACTCATCCCACAGATTTGTACCTACATCCTTTGCAATTGGGTGTTTGGGTCCTCCTAAAGACTAAAAAAAATGTCAGCTCACAGCCAGGTCAAATGGTTTCATTCCCAGTTCCCAATCAACAGCCCCATCCAGCAGGAAGTAGTGAGATTGTAATTGACAACCAATTTTCCATAGAAATTGAATTAAAAATCAACAGTAGGGAATTTGTACCAGAAACTGCCACTCTATCTTGAAAAATTATTCTCTTTTTTTCACCCTTCTTTCCATGCTGGGCTTTTAATAATGCTTAACTCATGTGCTTTGCCTAAAGAACTCCAGGAACTGGCCTTGAAAAACTAAGCGTAGAATCAAAGTTGCAGAACATCCTGCCCTTGGAAGAATTCCAAGCATTTAATCTGTATTCCTGTTGCAATCAGGCTTACGCCCACCAGACCACCAGATGGCCATCACTCAAGACAGTCACTGAGACCAAACATATTGACACACACAGTCAACCCCTGTGTATAGCTTCTCCATATCCCTCTCCCATAAAAACCCTCCAGCCAGCCTGAAAAACTCAAGATGGTCTCTGCAATAGTAGTTCACAATGTTCTCAGGTTGCCAGCTTTTGAATAAACCTGCTTTTCCTCCCATCAGCTCTCATCTCTTGAGTTTGATTTTTGAGCGGCAAGTAGCCAAACCTGGGCTCAGTTACAAAGAGAAACTGTGATGAGTGTGATTTGTATTCCCCTTCCTCCGTGAACCTGAATGTGGGATATTCTAAGGGAGATTAATGTCACAGTTAAATAATTCATTGATAGAGATGTGTCTGTATCATAAATATTAAAAATTATTATTAGTTTTTGTTCTGGTTGCTTTTTGTAACATAAAGCTCACATGACCAAAATGATTTGGGAGGATATGTGGTAGCCAAAACTAGTTGTTTAACTTTTATTGGAAGCTTTGCAGAGATCAGGGGCAGAATTGATTGAATCTTTCTTATGGTAGGTACCCATGCCCTCACGGAAACTTCTCCCCTGAGGGTGGTTGAGATGGTGACTTACTTCTAATAAATACAATGTGACAAAAGTGATTATGTTTCTTCCAAGATGAGGTTACTAAAGTCTCTGGGTTCCATCTTGTGTTCTGTGGTTCTCTTCCTTGCCCATTGAAATGGAGGCAGCTGTGTGTTGTGAGCTGCCCTGTAGGGGCTCCTGTCTGGTCAGAAGCTGAGAAGGGCCTCTGTGAACAGCCGGGAGGATGGGCCTCAGGGTGACGGTCTACAAGTGACTGAATCCTACCAACAGCCACATGGGTGAGCCCTAAGAGAGTTCCTTTCTCAGTCTTTAGATGAGGCCACAGTCCTAGCAGACAGTATGATTGCAGATTTGCACAAAATCTTGAGGCAGAAGGACCCAGCTATATGTCATGCCCAGATTCCTAAAGCACAGAGATGTTTGTTGTTTTAATTCACTAAGTTTAGGATAATTTGTTATATAGTATTTGATTTAAAAAAACACACTTCTCCATCCTGAACTTTTAAGAAACATCCACTTAAGTATCTAAGGGTAAAGTGACCTGACGTCTCCAACTGACTCTCAAATAGTCAGAAAAAATAATATGCACATGTACAAAAAGACATGAAGAGAGATAGACTGAGGAGGCAAACAAGACAAATGTAAACAACTACTACGCAAAGGTGAAGGGCAGTGGGAGATATTCACACTATTCTTACAACTCTTCAACCTACCTCAAAATGAAAAATTACCCATAAGGCCGATGAAAAAGATCAGTTTAAGAAGGAATGAGTTAAAAATGGCAAAAACGGAGATTAGAAAATATGTATGAACAAACAAAACTACAAAAACAAGTAGCTTTTGCTGGGTCTGACCCACAGACCCTGGCCGAGCGATGGATGAAAAAACATCCGTAGACACAGGTTTTTTCGTCTGGTCATGTGGCTAGGGGACCGGGCCACTCAAGACACCAATGAGGGTTCTGTAAGGAGTCATAGCAGCTTCAGAGCCAACAAGCTGGCCCTGTGGGGATTTATTTAGTACAGATTTAATGACAAAGGCTTTGAATCAACATAACTTGTTGGCCATTAACATGGCCGCCCCCCTCCACCCTCAACGCCCCCTGGAGAGAGCAGTCCAGTGCACCCACTGATGATTAAAGACCAGGTTCTGAGGCCTAAGTAAACTAATTTATCCAGATCAATTCCCTTACACTTACTTGTTATCTACCTATTTTTCTCAGGCTCTGGATAAGAGAATTTGGCTGCCTTTAGTCAAATTATCTTTCAAAGCTTTTGCAAAACCTCCCGGGCTTCCAAGAAGGTTTGCATCTTTTCCTATAATTTCTTCTTATAATTTCTCCCACCATCCTGACCCAGCTCCTACAAGCTTTTATTTCCTCTTTAGATTTGTGCATGGAATCATGTGGTCAACTTATCAAAGTTACATGATGTTGAAAACACTGCCATCATCTCATCCAGGGTAACAATATCTACTAAAAAAGAAGCCTGGCCTGGCATAGTGGCTCCTGTCTGTAACCCCAGCATTTTGGGAGAGGCAGAGGCAAGTGGATTGTTTGAGCCCAGGAGTTTGAGACTAGCCTGGGCAACATGTGAAAGAAAAAGAAAGAGAAAGAGAAAGAACCCTAACTGACATAAAGAAACATCGTACAAAACAAAAGCATTAGGCAGTATTATGTTATAAACTGAGTTATTAGTTTTAGTTTGGAAAATCTGCTTCTTTGTTGAACAGACCATTGTTATGAGCCACAATGTGTTCATCTTTATACCCATATCTCTATAATTCCAAAAACAGCATTCCTCTTTGTGATGTTTTGGAAACATGTCACATTGGGAATATTTATTTCCACTGGTGAACAAATCTGTACAACTTGTTAAAGAGACGATTTGGCAATATATATAAAAAGCTTTAAAATATAGCTTTTGATTTATTATTTTAGAAATTTCTCTGGACACCTTGGGTGCTACAAGAAAACTGAAACACAAACATGTTTATAAGGGTGAAAATTTCGAATAATCCATGTATACAAAACCAAGAAATGGTTTAGCAAACAGAGGAAAATGGAAAATCATGCAATAATTAAAATTATGTTTATGGGTAATTTTTTTAAACAGGAAAAAGATAAAATTTTAAAAGTAATATATAAAATGTATTGCACAATATAATCTCAATCACTTTTTAATTTATAAAAAGACTTGTAGGAAACATCATGTTTTTCTTAATACTATTATATATTTCCAAATCAGCCTGTGAAAGAATGATAGACACATGCATATACTAAGAATATACAATAATACATAACACTCCGCTATCTAGTAGGAAAAATGAGAATGGTTTACCTGATATTTTCTTTAATAATTAAGGCAATTAGGAAGAAGTTGTGTTAAAAAGCATTTGGTAAACTATAGACTTTATTTGCTAAAGTAAGCACCAGGGAAAAATCGAAAAGAGAGGTTTTGTTGTCATTCTTAAAGAATACATGTTCATGCCAAAATTTGAAAGCAGTTACCTAGAATTTGTTTTTTAAAGGGTATTTATAAATGGTCTAGAGGGAGATATTTTATTTTTATGTTCTTAGAGTACAGTACACACGTGAAATAGAATCAAAATATCAAGCTAGTTGTTTTGTGAAAAAAAATTGTATGTGCATGTGGGCGGGCTTCAAATAGCGTCTTGATAAGATTTTTACATCAGAAATGACATTTAAGGTCCTCTAAAATATCAACATCTTCCCCTAAAGCCATTTGTATCCCAGAAGTTGAACCAACAGCGAATCTTCAGAAGGAGATTTAGCACAGAAGATCGCCTTCACTCCGTTGTGCAGTATTGTTTGGGTGGGAAAGGAGAAGCCTGACAGTGCTGGATAATGCCCAGAATAGACTTTGGTGACACGACTACTCCTCATCCTTCCACAAAACCACAAAGTCAGTGGTTTTCCACCAGGGGCGATTCTGCCTCCCATCTTAGAACATGCAGCCATGACCAGAGCTGGGGCATCTGGTGGGTGGAGTACCATTTGTGATCTCACAGCTGGGGCATCCGGGGGGTGGAGTACCACTTGTGATCTGACAGACACCTCACAGCACACAGAAAAGCCCCACCACAAAGAACTGTTCTGTTCCAAATGTTGGTTGTGCTGAGGTTGAGAAATCCCACACTAAATAAAACTTCAAAATATCCTTTTTCTTCTTTTCTACTTGTATATACTCCCTAACTTCAGTCCCCAGATTTTAGGCATACATATCAATCACTTAAGGGGAAAAAGATCACCAGACTTCTCCATTAACTTATGTCATTCGTGTCATTTCAAAGCATGCGTGCGTCAACAATCACAAAATAACAATCTGATTAGAAAATGGGCAAAGGGCTTGGATAGACAATTTTTCAAAGAAGATCTAAAAATGGCCAACAAACCACATTAAAAGATGCTCAGCATCACTAATTATTAGAGAAATGCAAATCAAAACCACAGCGAGGTACTACTTCACACTCATTAGTATGGCCACTATCAAAAGAACAGAAGGTGCTGTATGACTCCACTAATATGAAGTATCTCAAGTAGTCAAAGTCATAGAAACAAAAAGTAGAAAGGTGATTGCCAAGGGCTTGGGGGTTGGAGGAAGAAAGGGAATTAGTGCTTAGTGGGCATAAAGTTTCAGTTCTGCAAAATGAAAAAGTTCTAGATATCTGTTGCACAACAGTGTAAATATACTTGACAGTGCCGAACTGTTCACTTAAAAAGTTTAAAACCGTAAATTTCATGTTATATGATTGTGACTACCATTAAAAATGAAATAAAAATTTTAAAAGCACGTGTGTGCTTGCCAAGTTTGGGACATAATTACCCAGAATAGTAGAAGCTTTATGTCATCAGGTTAAAAAAATAATAGCAAAACTGAGGGTCCTCTGGTTTCCGTCCCAGGACTGCCCTCATCAGTTTCAGGTTTTGCTACGTGCGCTGCCCGGTGACAGCCACTCTTCTTTCTGTTCCCCTGCACTTGCTTCCCTCCCTCCTCCCTCCCTTCCTCCCTTCCTTTCCTTCTTCTGTCTTCCTTTCTTCTTTCTTTCTTTCCTTCTCTTTCTCTTTCTTTTCCTTCTTTCCTTCTTTCTTTCCTCCCTCCCTTCTTTCCTTGCTTCCTTCCTTCCTTCTTTCTTTTTCTTTTTCTTTTTTTAATTGAGACAGAGTCTCCCACGTTCAAGCAATTCTCCTGCCTCAGCCTCCCAAGTAGCTGGGACTACAGGCACGCACCACCATGCCTGGCTAATTCTTGTATTTTTAGTAAAGACAGGGTTTCACTATGTTGGTCAGGATGGTCTCAAACTCCTGACCTTGTGATCCACCTGCCTTGGCCTCCCAAAGTGCTGGGATTACAGGCAAGAGCCACTGTGCCCAGCCTACTGCACCTGTTTCTATCGGCCTCTTCCCCAATCCCCATCCCATACTCCGATCAGCCACTGCTACGCTGCTGTAACTGATACAGCCAAAGTCACTCGATGAGGGCAGACAGCTGTGTGCTCTACCAGGCTACCCAGGGGAAAGTTGGGTGGGCTTGAGAATGGAGTGTAGTGGCCAGATTTGTGATTGGTGAAGATATTAGAGAACTAAGCCAGAGAGAATTTGTGTTGTTGTAACTATCATGGAAGAAAAATAAAGAAAATTCGGCATGTTTTCTGGTCCAGAGACTAACACAGAAAGAGCAAACACATATCTAACACCTGCCTTTATATTTTTTAATACGCCTTTGTGCTCTGTGAAGAGCCCGGTGATCTGTTATGGAGAGAGATTTGCCTGAGGCCACCTGGCTGCTGTCAATGGGGCACTCGAGTCTTCCCAAATCTGAAATCTGCACGTTTTCCATGTTTCCACACCAAGGGTGTTTAGCTCTTTGAACACCTTAGCAAGTTCTCCATTTTAACCAAATGGTGCAAGACCAGGGAGGGTGCTGTGATGTTAACACTTTTACCACAGAACACATCACAGCCGACGTCTATTCATTCTGTGATGATGCTTGGGGTTTTCCAGTTCTCGCTCCTGGAAAATTCGCTGTAAAGGTTTTCTGGCTTGTGGAGGTAGCCGAGGCCATGTCAGACTTGTCAGCCAGACGCAGAAACTGACTTGCGCCTCATCTGGCAGCCTGTGTGGGGCACCTCCAGGCTGTTTTCTGCCCTGAAATCCGTTAGTCATCCCTGCATTTTCGGCCAGCCCTCGGTGGGCCAGCAGAGGCCTGTGAAGAATTTAAATCCTCAGCCGTGCTCATGCCTGGAGGCTTCTAGAAGCCCCGTCCAGCTGCGTCTCACCCTGAGCCCGTGGCAACTATAAATAGGCCACAGAGGCCAAGTTCTGCTGCTCAAAACGACAGCTCCTCCCTGGGACACTGTTTCGCTTCTGAAAACATCTGGCTCCCAGCGTTTTCTAGCTTTGGGGGAGGCAAAGAAAGAGAGGGTTATTTTAGAAAAATTTTTTTAACTTTCCAATTTTACATGGTCTTGGCCCTTTGGTGGCCTGTAGATAGACATTTTCCCATAACTAAGGACATACCATAAGCCTGAGGAGAAGGTCGCTTTTTATAAAAAACAGTCACTAAGCCTCCAAAAGTACTTTGTTTCTTGCTAGCTCACAACCTGTGTTTCATGGATAGCAAAACAAATAGACATTAATTCTTAACCACTGCCCCGTGGGTGTTTTGCTTGGCTCTGGGTACACAGGCAAGGGAGAGCCGGGCAAAGATGGAGGCAGCGGTTCCTGGACCACCAAACCAAGCACGCTGGAGACCACACCTGCCAAACGTGTCCCTGTCACACTACAGCACGAGCAGCTTCTTTCCGGGTTAGGGACCCTGAAAAGGAAGAACCTTCTGCTGTCGACACGGGCAAATGTGTGACTGCAACTGTCCCAGGAGCCTGCATTGTTCTTGTTCTGGCCCATCTCTGACATTGTACTGCACGTTACATGCTCTTTTAATAAATCTAGAGGCTACATGTTTAGAACTTTACAAATCATCTAGTGCAGAAACAATAGTGTAAAACCAAACCCAAACCTCAGAATTCCTTTTTAAAAAATCAGTGTTAACATTCTTTCTATACTGAGATCATTGCTTGTATTTTCCCACACACGCATTCAGTTTGTGATCATATGTGTGACATGTTTTCCTTCATTCTGATCATAGTTTAGAAAAATACTCTGGTATGTAATTTATTTCACTTTTTATTGTAAGCATGTTAATGTGTTGCTTCATAATCAACATTTTATTTTGATTATTGAACAAGACCCTAAAGCTCGACTGCAAGACTCTTACACTTACTGCTATTACAGTATATGTGTATTACTTACACATCACTGCAATGAACACCTTTTATTATAGTTTCCTCCTTCTCTTTAGATTATTTTTTTGAGATAAATTTTCATATATCCATATATTTAAGCAAGTAGTATTAGAGACAGTTACTGTGCTTTTACTAACAGCTGTTTACTTGGAAGCCTTAAAATAATGTGAGCTGAAGCGTCCTCATTCCTGAGTTAGAAGAATAACTGTCCCTCAAGGTATCTGTGTCTTCACACATTCCTTCCTCTTCCCAGCTCTCTCAGTGGCACCGTGTGTCTCCGGTGCAAGGGCAAAGGCCCTGTCTCTCCTCTCAAAGCACCCCCACCCGGGCTGGCCCTTCCCCACTGCCGTCTGCTTCCAAGCTCCTTGCTGCATTCCCTGTGAGGGGAATTGGCCCCTGTGGGATAAAGCCACGATGCTTTCCAACAGTAAATAACCAAAGAATCACCTCTGACTTGGGTCAAGTCGTTCGACAATGCTAAGAATAAACGATGCATTTTTCAGAGCCTCCTGTTAATCATCGGGAACTTTTCTGGGCTCAGGGTCGGCCTCACTGCAGCTCCTGCAGAAGTTACTGGCCAGGCCCAACCAGACACTGGCTTCCTCGAACTTCTTGACTCAGCTCTCAGAGGCTGCTCAGAAAGGCACGACCTTCCCCCAAAACCACCTTCCCAGGCTCCACAGCTGGAGCAAATCAGATCTCACTTTCCTGGGAGAGTCTCCTGAAGGCCTGGAACGCGGCCCAGACCTGTCTTGAAAGTGTTTTGCCCCAAAGAGGAGTGTGTTCGCTTCCGCCTGGTACTGATCTTTCCATTCTAGAATTAGGGCTTGCCGGGCCGCAGAGACAGTGTGGACTGAACCCCAAATCAAAGCACTGAGTTGAGGAAGACTCTGGGGTGATGTATTTGGTCTCATTTCCCGTCCACCGGAATTCAAACAGAGTATCCCGAGGGCCTGTCCCTTTTTCCCACGCGGTAGTTGTTCCCTTTGCAGGACTTAAACTTACAAAGGCCGGTTCCACCACCCTCAGATGAGACCTGTGAAACCCCATGTCTCGGCCACATTTTCCTTCTAGGAAAATCACAGGCTCGGCCAGTCAAGGCTGCCTGTTCTTACAGATTCAGACCTCCAAGACTCACCTTATGCTTCTAATTACACAGTCATAAATTTTAAAATGTTCTGTGTTTTTATTTTTCTGGCATTTTCTGTGCTGGGAGGGCTTCCCTAGTTCACAGGTTCTCCATGTTGCCAGGACGTGGGGCCCTGTCTCTTGCTCATTTTCCATTGTTATTAGGGACTTCCAGCAGTTCTCAGCCGGTGTAGTGTCCTCTGTTCTTCTCCGTGTTTCAGTGAAACACACATCCAGACTCAGGTAAGCAGAGTCTTCACCTGAAGTTCTCATTTAGAGACAGGGAGAGGACTTCATGTCCCAGGGCGAATGCTTTGACCCCAAGACCTTCAAGCATCTCAGGCAGAAAAGCACTTTTGTTTTAGGAGGAGGGAGTAACCAAGTCTAGAGCACCTGGGTGAGGCATGGAGGGGCCCGTGGCGCAGTGGACAGTGGGCAGGAAATGGGTCAGTCACTGGGACGAGAAGGAGGGGAGGGTGGGGTCCTTGTTCCAGCACTCGTGGGTGGGCATGGTCAAGAGGAGAAGCTGAGTCGAAGTTCGGCTAACAAGCATTTTTTTAAGATAGATCAGGGAGACAAAACCGTTCAGCTATACATCTGTGGGACAAAGAATGGGAATTCAGAGGGTCTGATTCTGGCCCTGTCACTGGTGAGTCTTGTCTGTGTCAGGTGGGGAAGGTGGTTCTTTTCAGTGGCTGCTGGAGCACAAAGTGGGGAGAAGGTGGCTCTTTCCTTTCCCTCTTTTCCCCATCACAGGGCAGGGGGAACATCCAATGTTGGCAGTAGTTACTGAAACAGATTTTTGTCCGGGGTGGATTTCATTTGGTGTCCAGAGTTTAATTGTTGGGAATTCTCTATGCTACAGTTTCGTCGAGTTCATGTTTCAGGGGCCCAGCTTCTGAGCACGGTGGTCTTCAGCCAGGATGTGTCTTGGTCCTGGCCGTGACAGCCATCTGGGCTGGGTCAGGCTGTGCCCACCTCAGAGGTGGGGCCAAGGACCTCTGCCTTCTCTGGTGGAAAGAGCCCTTCTCAGGGTCTAAACAGAAACATGGAAGCTTTTGTGAAACCATTATAGTCTCCTGGGAACAGAAGTTTAAGGGTTTTAGTCTCTCGATTTTTAATATTAAGGAGTTTGGGATTGTATGCATACATCAAGAACTCAGTCTTTCTTGAGTATCTATTTTATAGCATTTAAACTCCTATGTTAAAGAACCCTTCCAATACTGTTGAAAATTAAAAACCTGGACCAAGTGGACCCCAACTAAGTACTGCAGCCACCCCTGCTGGGGGCAAGCCAGAGCCCACCAAAGCAGTGCATTTGGCCTACGTTTACGGGCGGTTTAAATAATTCTGAGCCACAGATGTGTATACTGATTTGGAAGGTTTTGCAGAAAATTGTGTTTCAGTACTTACACAGCATACTGTAAATGCTGACCTTGATCCAGGGGTCACAAACGTCACCTCATCGGCAGGTGTCTTCTCCAGTGTCTGTGTTATAATTATGATCTCGTTGGAAGCACCAGGGGAGAAATTCCAGATGGTTTTGCAAATGTTAGCAAGGACAAAGTGAGAGCAATGAACATCCAGGTTTTGTATTCCTACTCTTCGAAAAAAAATAATTTCTACTTGAACTCATTTTTAATGTGTTATTACTAATATTAAGAAAATAAGACATGATATAAAGTGTTGGAAAAGAAAACCCTGACTGCACACCCCCAGCCCCGCAACACGCCGAGCGTTTTCCCTTCTGTCTTCCCTTCCAGCCTCTTGACATAGTAACACGCCGAGCGTTTTCCCTTCTGTCTTCCTTTCCGGCCTGTTGACATAGTCCACTTTTACTCAGCTCCTGTCATAGTGCTTATAAGATCGTGTATCCTGAATTTTCTCTAAATGATGTATCATAAGCACTTCTCTATGTTGTCATTTAGTTGTAGTAATCAACATTTTAATGGCTAAGTGATATTTCAGAGCATTTAAACATTCCTGAATAAAATGATGATATGGCCATAAAAACAATGAGATTGTACCACAATGGAAGAAATACAACTCCAGTCTTTAGGAAAGAAACGTTACTACCTGTGTGGCCAACAGTTGCTGGCTTTTCTCTGTGTTTCTCATACTTTGGAATGAATTAGCTCTAGATAGAGTCAGCATATTGTGTGTCTGAGTCCTGAACTTCCGGCTGGTGGATGCAGATCTCAGCTGTGTGCAGCTTCTTGCTGGCCGAGTAGAGCATCACAGAGACACTGAGCTCACTCTGGCTTTCTCTGTTGTCCAGCCTGGCCCCTGCATTCCCACAGCTTAAAGTTTATTTTAAACTCTATTCTTTCCCACGTCCTTTGTTTCTTTTAGATAACGTTCATGTAATTATGAAAATAAATTCAGAGCAAGGCTGTCTTTCTGAGGGCAGGGGTGCGTCGCCGAGCCGCCGAGGCCTGCTGGGGGTAGTTCCTCCTCGGCCAGTGCTTGTTCTGTGGGAATAAAGCAACACGATCCTTTTAGGATAATTAGAGGAAAAACACAAAACACTGAGGGCAAATTAGCCCTGCCAATCTGGTGGTCATTCCTGAGTTCAGCAAACACGCACCCGTATGTATCTGTGTCTTGTTACTGCATTGATTTGGTTTTCAACTTCTTGGCAAGAACACAAGCTACAGGGAGCCTGGCTCCTCATAGAGTCCATGTTCACTGGCGTGGCCCTGTGGTAACAGCGAGGACTAGGCAGCAGTTTATCTTTTTAATTCTCTGCTTTGCTGGCATAGCCATGACTGGCACAGAGTAGGTATTCAATAAATATGGTACTTCTATTGATTGAATAGATGATTGTATTGTCATTTAACACAGTAGATTCTGATATTAGACTTTTAATATACAGTGGTCTTAATATATACATAGGTGTAACAATTAAAATGGGAATTAGAAGGCTTACCTAACTTCCATTTGTCAACAGCATTTCTTCAATAAAAGTGTATTTTAGTGCTTACGACACACCACTTAGCAGGCTCAGCTCTGAAGACACCATGACAGCTTCTCTCTTTTCGGAGAGTTGATTGCTGTTTGGTGGGACATACAGAGTAGAGGCAGGCACAGGCAATACCGTGTGTTAAAGGTAGGTTCAGATTGAATGAAGCAACTTTAAAGGACTACGTGTGTGTCCAGTCTTCAATAAACATGAAACTAAAGTTAGAACCAAAAAGTATCCAATAAATCACCTGGTGCAGCAACACCTGAACTAACAGCCTGTAGGACACTCAGTGGGCTCCTGGTTTTATATTCCATAACGCAGACATGTACTGAGGACCATGCTAGACAGTGGCAAAGGCCAAAAAGAGCTCCACGACTTGACTTCAGCTGGAATCCAAGCAATCAGATGTGCTTCTACATGTCAATTGTATGTAAACCACCAGTGCAAGTTTGAAGTGTTATGTGGCAAGAGTAGTAAGAGTCACCTTCAATAATGCTTAGGGAGCATTCGCATGGGCCCAGCACCCCACAAGACCACCTGTATGCATGATCTTGCATTGTGCCATTTGGCAGTGGAGAGACCTGAGATTCAAAGACAGCAGCCACTCAGACAAGGTCAGGGAGCTGGTGGCAGCAGAGCCAGGGTCCAGCCCCGACAGCGGAGCTCCAGCTCTGGCATTTGACCACCCTGCAAATCCTGTTATACCACTTGACCTAAACTTCATGTGAAAATACAGAAATTACTTCACGCTCAGGACTCGGAGGATTATTATCAAAGGCCCTGCGGGCAGGTGATTGAGAGTCATGGCTGGGAAGAGCTGAACTCCTCACGTTCTCACGGCTGATCCGAGACCCCTGGGTTTGGAAGCAGAACACCCACCTGTTTAGAGCTGTGATTCTTTCACTTCCTCGGGATGCGATGCTGGGAATTAACCAAGTTTCTTCACCAGTAATATTTGCACAATAACCCCGTCCTCATTCCGTTGTGAGGATTAAGTGAGAGAATGGTGTGGAAGGTACCTGGTAAACCAGGAGGCCTGCAGCACATGTGTAATATTTTTATTTGACTTAAATGAAAGCATGGATATTTTTAAAGTTTAAAGAAAAAGATTCACCATTTTAAACTCATGTAAAATCATTATATAAAATTATTGCTTTTAACTGAGTTCTTGAGTCATTTTCTTCTTAACTCAAACAAGTCATTATTCTGTGACCAGTAGGAATTTTGAGATCAGTCTATTGCCTACTAAATTTGTCTGTACGTGGGACTTCATTCAAGAGGAATGCCAGTTTTCCTGTGTGGAACCAGAGGCAGTCGAGGCCTGAGCCAGCAGCACCACCTGATCAAGGAACAGGTGCACTGAGAGAACAGAGAGAAGCCACTCAAGACTATTAACTTTTTGTTTGAAACCTGCATCAAAGTCTGGGTAGCCTTCCCAGAAATACTATTAGGTATGTGAGCACAGCAGCCTGGGACCTGCAGGGCTCCACAGGTGACTCTGGCTAACTCCACTGTAAGGGCCCCGCCTCCAGCAACGTCTTGCTCAGTTTCCACCTTCTGTCCTTTGCTGATTTAGTCCCACAAGAACTTGGGTCTGAAGACAGCTCTGTTTTCACTGCTGTGATAACGAAAACACAATTATGAAATAATGTAAACGCGCATGCAAAAACACACAGCAAAGCCAAACTCAACAGTGGCCCAGCCAAGCTCTGCGAGCTTAGTCCTGTGTGCTGGGAATGCCCGGGGCCCCTCCGGATGCCAAGTGCCATGGGCTCAGGCCTAAAGGAATTTTCAAGCAACACTTTAAATATACACATTTCAAACAGCGGCTTGTACACAGAATGCAAGTGCGATGGTGTATCTTTTGTTATTTTTACTAACTAGAATATGGAGCTTGTGCACATTTCACAAATTTGTTTTGCTTTAGCCTTTTGTCATCCTATCAAATCACTGTCAGAGTCACCAGGCCGGTCCTTTTCCTCCTGCCTGCTGTGTGTGTGTGATATGCATTCTCTAAAACAGGTGTGTGGAATGGGTTTTGTTCTCATTGTTTTGCTTTTATGTTCTTTGAGATGGTTAAACCTATGTTTTGTTTACATGGTGGCTGACGTGGTTTGGTTCTTATTCCTGCTCAAATCTCATGTCAAATTGTAATCCCTGGTGTTGGAGGAGGGTGCTGGCAGGAGGTGACTGAACCATGGGCTGCATTTCCCCCTTGCTGTTCTCATGATAGGGCTCTCGTGAGATGTGGTTGTTTGAAAGTGAGCAGCACCTTCCCCGTCGCTCTCTCTCCCGCTTCGCCATGTGAAGAAGGTGCTGCTTCCCCTTCCTTCTGCCATGATCATAAGTTCCCTGAGGCCTCCCTACCATGCTTCCTGTACAATCTGTTTCTTCATAGACTACCCAGTATCTGTTAGTTCTTCACAGCACTGTGAGAATGGACCAGTGCAATGGCTCTCCAAAACTGCAGGTGAGTGTAGAGGCAAGTCACTCTTAGCAGCTGAATGTCACAGTCACAGCACCTTCGATGTGCACAGGGTCCTGGTGTGAGGCAGAGGCACTTCCCAAACACTGTAGCCAAGACCAAACTGCAGCAGACAGCCGTGTGTCCCTCGAGACACACAGCCAGACACCATCATAGCCCCCCAGCTGTTTCCAGAAATGCCTAAAGCACCCACTACGTTTGGTCACTACTGCTATATAAAGAAATTCACTTGTATTGGTCTTTTTTTTCTTGTTATTCCCTGGATGTTCTATTAGTAATTTCACAATTGGGGATCTCTGTGAACAGTGTGCAGTAGCTTCACATTCCTGGGGAGATATGAAGGATAAAATTCTGGGTCCATGGTCTGCATGCCAGGTGAGCCAGCTTCTCATGTTTAGTGAATGTGAGTTTCCTCCTGCTCAGCTCCATGCACACGAGAGCCTCTCAGAGCACCAGGAACATGTGGGAGGTTATCAAGGTTCTGTCTCGCTCCCCAGATTTCACTTCCAATTTCTCATCTTGTCTGTTGTCAGGCTACCCAGGATCTCAGTCTCAGCAGCTGTGACCCTGCCATGCACCAGGCATGGGTTTTTTGTGCAGCCTCCTGTCAGCTTGCCGCATGCCTTTGGTTAATTTTCAGAGTTCTGAAATCGTTGTTTTTGGCAGTTCTGTCAAGCTTTCCCATTGCTTTCTGAAGCAGGGATTGGCTGAACTTCTTACTGTGCCATTTTGGTAATCCCCAGACAGCACAATGACTCCTCCCGACCTAAGATGGACATTTCACTGAAGGTTCGCATGAGTTAGGGCACGGAAATCCTCAAATCCCTACGTTTTGCTATTTTAAACGATTCCTTTCTCACTTGTATGTAATCAGTTTGGGCAGTGGGTTGTGAGGAGGGGAAATGCTGACTCGTCTATTCTGATTGAATTATATTAGATCTGTGCCTTTGTTCTCATTTATAGAGACATTTAGAACTTCCATTTTACATAACTATAATCCCTGACAAATTTGCCTAGTCTAAAAATATGATACTCAGGACTTTAATATTGAAGCCCAACATGCTGATGAAAATCTAGGGCAGGAGTAGTCCCTGAAAGACCAAATACTATTCTAACCCTTTATCACATCTGATATGTTGGAATCTGTGTCCCCACCGAAATCTCATGGCCAGTTGTTATCCCCAGTGTTGGAGGGGCGACCTGGTGGGAGGTGACTGGCTCACGGGCACGGATTTCCCCCTTGCTGTCTCATGATTGAGTGAATTATCATGAGATCTGGTTGTTTAAAAGCATGTAGCACCTTCCGCTTCTATCTCTTTCTCCTGCTCCGGCCATGTGAGGATGTGCCTGCTGCCCCTTTGCCTTCTACCGTGATTGTAAGTTTCCTGAGGCCTCCCCAGCTATGCTTTCTGTACAGTCTGTGGAACTGTGAGTCAATTAACCCTCTTTTCTTTATAAATTACCAGTCTCAGATGTTTCTTTATAGCAGTAAAAGAATGAACTAATACACATCAGAACAGAATCAGTAGCAACGCATTTCTCAGATCATGTTTATTTTATATGCCCCCCAAATTTAATATAAGTGAAATTCAATTGACAACATGTTTCATTGATTTCAGACATAGCATCATTTATTTTATAGCTTATAAAAGCTCAAACCACAGAACTTGACTTTCAAATTGTTCTATGTCAATTTCTACAGAATTGTCTAAAATAATTCTACTGCCCATATTAGCATTTCTCTTCCATAATGCCGGCTTTAAGAATCTCATGAATCACAGCTATTTGGCATATTTTCTTAAAAGCAGGTGCCTAGCTCTCTTATAGTACCGCTTTTCAAATATCAGTCATTCATGTATAATTTCACATTTTTTCATACGAGAGAATCACATTCTCTTCATCTTTTTCAAAATGAAATCTTATATTGGTAACTTAAATGAAAAATTGGTATAATTTGAAATAAATAGAAACTAACTAAAATATTTACATGTAATGGGGGGCTTATATGTGTCATTTAAAAAAATAAATAGAAGCATAACCCAAAAGTAAAATTCTAAGCCCCCCAACCATCTGAAGGAACCCTTTCTCTCCATAAAAGGCATTCCAAAGTTAGCCCAGAAAACTATTTCAGGCCATGATGGGAAGGTGGGGGTCAGACATGCTTCATTATGCTCTCCTCCCTTTTGGAATTCAGGAAAAGCTGACCAGCATTAACATCAACACAGATCTTAAGTCTTTACAATCTGTTCTCTCTGAAGCCTGCTATGGAAGGCTTCACCTGCATGATAAAACCTTGGTCTCCACAACCCCTTATCTTAACCCAGACATTCCTTTCTATTGATTCTAAGTCTTTAGATAATAACTTAATTCTTTCAATGAATTCCCAATCAGAAAATCTTTCTATCTACCTGTAACCTGGAATCCCCTGCTTCCAGTTGTCCCACCCTTCTGGACCAAACCAATGTAGATCTCACATGTATCGACTAATGTCTCATGTCTCCCTAAAATGTGTAAAACCAAGTTGTAGCCTGGGTGCAAGTTCTCAGGCTCTCCTGGGTTACAGCCCATTGGTCACTTATTTGGCTCAGAATAAATCTCTTAAAATATTTTAGAGTTTGACTCTTTGCATTGACAGAAGAATTGAACATACCTTAATATACATGTTGGATTTTACAAAATGAAACTTTAAAGATAATTTCCGAATGAGAAAAAAATGGAGATGTATAATGTGTTAGCAACAAATGGATATTTGAGTAGATGTCATTTAGGCTAGGATGAAGGTAAATTTGTTTCCATTTCAGAAGACAATTTAGTGTTTTGGTTTTTTATGCTAAGCCCTTCTCCAAATACCACCTCTTATATTTGAAAAATCACAATTATTTCACTATTTTCTCATGCTAATTTCTTAACAAAATTAAGACAGTAACTATTTTTTCAATATACCTTTGTTTCCGAACACCTTCATGAGCAATATACTATTCTCTTGCTGGGTGTTGTTATTTCATCATGTACAGAAAGAGTATGAAAAGGTTTGTTTTTCACCACTCCATCACCTATTTCGAAAGGAAATTTACAGAGTCCCAATTTCAAATGTTTCATGTGACTTTCTATAAAATTGAGAATGCAGTACTCTGCCCTTAAACATAGTTGACAATTTTCACTGTCATATTAAAAATTCAGCATAATTTCAATGGCAAAGGTATAGTCCTTTGAAACAGTAAGGACATTTTTATTGTGTAACTGTTACTGTAGCAACAGTAAGGACATTTTTATTGTGAAACAACTTGAATATTCATAATAAAAATCATCCACATCCAGATTTGATGTTTCCCATATCATAGTATAGATCTCAATCATGGGCATGGAACGGAATCTTGGAAAATATACATTTTTAATTTATTTTATTCATATTACCCCAAATTCAAAACATATGTAGCAGCCGATTCAATTGCTGAAGCTTTGAAATATTTACATGTATTTTTAAATGTACTTGCTTATAGTTTGTGTAATCTACATAAAGTACAATTAAAATTACTATGTTTTATCTTACCCTAACTAACTGTATTCGGAAAACAGTGGGTTTGATGTGACAGTTGTATATGTTTTCTAAGTCACACAAAAATGTCACCCCATTAAAATTTGAACAGGTCAATGCAGACTTGCAGAATGAACATTGCTGAAGAAGTTGGCATTCTCTTCTCTCTTCCCAGAAATCAGTGAAAAACCACCATGATAATACATTTGTTTTAAGTGACTGAAAACCCCATTATCAGCAAAACAAGGATCAGGTGTTAATATAATCCTCAGACTCCACATGAATTCTAAGGACTGTCAGACCCAGCTGAGGTCAGGCACGAGCTGTGTGGGAAGAATCAGAAACTAGAGAAGCCCCAGTGACCGGAGACCAGGACTGTGAGGGTGCTACATGCTGAGGGCCAAAGCCACATCCCTTGCATGGGAAAGAGGGAAATTGGGGTCGGGGAAATACTAGTTGACACAAAGGATCAAAGATAAACCGTATTTGCATAAAGCAGTGTCTGTCGCAGGAGGAGAGAGAATCTTTGCGTTGTGAAAACTATACAAGGAACAATCTGGACTTCTCCGAGTTCACAGGAAACTGGAAAATATTGGCATGAGAGACCCAAACTCATTCAATGATTAAGACCATAAAAGGAAATAGAAAATTCATAAGAAAGACAGAAAAAAGAAGAAAGGAAGAAAGGAAGGAAGGAACAAACGAAGGAAAGCTGTAGAACTAAGTAACATCCAAAACTGTTCCCACAAAATAAATAATGCAATTAAATATTTCATCAACCACAAAAATTAATGCAGCCATCACTACTATAAAAGAAGATCACAAATCCAGAACGCAGCATTTCAAGGGAGAGATGGTGAGACACCAGAAGGCAATGGAGCGTGAACTGATAGAAGTCGGAAAATAAATAGAAGACAAGCAGACTTATCTCCCAAAGCGTAACAAACACAGATGCAGGCCCACGAAGAGCTATTGCAGGAAACTCCTTAGAAAACAGAAAATGAAAACAAAGCAAACTAACACAACAAAACTGAAATAAAGGGTCTGTTGTGAGCTAAATGTTTGTCTTCCCCCAAACTCCTAAGTTGAAGTCCACTCCCCAGTTTGATGGTGTTAGGAGGGGCGTTGGGGAGGTGACGCGGTCTGGAGGGAAGCCCCCATGGATGGGATTAGAGCCCTTATAAAAGAGGCCCCAGAGATACCTCACTCCTTACACCATGTGAGGGAACAGCAGGAAGGCACTGCCTGCGGCCCAGAACAGGTGCTCATCAGAACACGACCACGCTGGCACCTTGACCTTGGACCTCCAATGAGTATCTGCTGTTTACAGCCACCTAGGCTATGGCAGTTGGCTGTAGCAGCTTGAACTAGGGGTTAAAAAGAGTCTGTTTCCAACAGTAAGCCAGATTTTATACTTTTAGTAACCATGTCCATTAAAACACAGGAGGAATAGATATTTTTAAAAGCAATGCTGAGCTGGCACAAAAATTAGGAATGCAGAGAGCAAAAACAAAGCGAAGGCAGGAATCCTGCAAGATAATGCCTAACCCAGATTGGGTGCAGACTGCAGACTGGACTCTACTTTGAAGGCTACGCTGGATACGAAATCCGGGAGAAAAAGTCAAGGGCTGTGTAAGGTGGGAAGACGAATCAGAGATCCCCAAATAATCTGAGACTGCAAAGGCCATGCACTCCGTGCAAGAATAAAAAGAAATAAACTCTACACACAAAAGAAAAAATGGGAACTAGTCCTACATCGGTGCTGGCATAGGTCACACACACAGGCTCGTGGTCCAAAACCCAGTTAGATGCCCCAACGTGAAGCAGTTCTGGGTTACTCGAGCCCCAAAGCAACTGGCAGAAACAAGTTTCATCTGGAAATCTGCAACATTAAACCCAGACATAATTATAGTACTCAGGAAATTGATCCATTTCCTATAAAAATGACAACAAATAAAGAAGCAAGGCACCAGGAGAGAGAAACAGCAAAGAAACACTCAGGCTCTCCAGGGCTCAGGATGGGGTTACCAGACATGAAATACAAAATGATTGTGTCTGGTATGGCTACAGAAATAACAGAAAAAAAAAAACCTGAAAATATAAGCAAGAACAAGAGACAAGAAAGGGATAATATTTGAAAAAGACACTAGAACTTTCACAAATAAAAGCCGTAATAACTGACATTTAAAACCCAATGAATATTAAAAAGCAAATTAGAGACACTTGAAGGTGAATCAGAAAACTGGAAGATATGTCTAAATTATCCAGAATATTATCCCATGAGACAAAAAGAAAATATAAAAGAGTATAAGGAATACGATGGTCAAAGTGAGAGGGCATCATAAATGTTTAATTAGGTTTAAAAGGAATAAAAGAAAGTGGGAAGATGTATAGAATCCACTCAATTGCCACCATCTCCATCCTTTCTTCTTACAGCTGATTTTCAACACTGCAGCCAGGAAGAGCCTCCTGAAAGATAAATCAGATGGCAACACGTCTCAGCTCAAAACCTCAACAGCTGTAGCTCATTCGCAGTAACACTCAGAGCCCTCCAGCCGCCTCACATGCCCTCGCTTCCTCTCCTCTCTTGCCTCTCTGTCCCTCCCTGCCCCAGGCACAGGGCAGGGAAGGCTCAGCTGATCCCTGCACTGCAGAGTGGCCTGAGCCTGGGCTCCTGCTGCTTGAGATGTCTCCTGAGGACCCCATTTTAAACAGCAACCCTCCCTCCACACATCTTCCTCCCCCTCCAATCTATGTTTCTCCAGAGCAGTTCTCAGATCTTGATATGCTGTAATCAGACTTTTGTTTGTTGTGTATTAAGCTCTGCGATAAAATGTCGTTGTCTCCTTTGTTCACTTCTGTATTCTCAGCAACCAGAACAGGGCTTGACGCACAGTAGATACTAATGGGATATCTGCTGAGAGATGGGTGGATGGATGAGGACAAATTCCAAAACATAGGGCAGAAAGTTGGAATGTGCCTGGGTTTCAGCTCCATCAGCGCCAGCCTCCAAGCTTTGGGTTTTGTATCTCCCTACTTTTTGTTATACAAGAAAAAGAAATTTCTGATATGTTTAGTCTAATATTTTCATGTCTTCTATTACTGTTATTTGCAGTGGCAGAATTATTAAAGCACATTTCTGTCTCATTTCACAAGGGTTATCTGTGCCCACATGCCTGGGAGGGGTGCAGCAGGTCAGAACAGCCCAGGAGTAGGGAGTGACCAGGCCAGGGCCCTTCCCACACTCAGTGCAGGACTGTGCCCTCATTTCTCACATACACTCACCTCCCAGTGTGCAAATCTGGCATTAGCCTTTAGGGTGTGAGCACAGAGCATAATCTCCTAGTGTCTTTTAGTTGTTCCTAACTTGTTCTTATTTCACTAACACGCATTTCTGTTTCCTGAATTTCGCTCTGAGACACACAGCTAACATTTTGTACTGGCTCTTCTAATGGGCAAATCTGGAAGCATTCCAAGTTGCTAGGTCTTCTGTCCTGACAGCAGGGTCATTTCCTGAAAAGCCAGGGTGCACCCCACCCCCAGAGCTCTGCCCCTAAAGAGGAGGCTTCATCTCCCCCCATCGAGCCCTCCCAGTCTACATGGGACAGCAGTGACGGCCCACAGAGCAGGGACCACCAGCAGGTGTTTACGTTCTGAGCTGGAGGCAGCTCTGTTTAGACAGGCCTCCGCGGTGGGGCTGGCTCCCTGCACACGTGCACACTGGCAAGAGGAATGCAGGCAGCACGACTTGTAATTGATGATGTCCCAGGTGACAGGTGAGAGTGCTCTGGAGGCAGCTCCTGCGCTCTGAGTCAGCCAGGCCTCCGCTCCCTCCTGCTCCACCTTCCCCTTCATCTGCTAACTAACTCATCAGATGCCTGGTGAGTGAGGCAGCCCCTGACTCAGAGGACAAGGTGTCGCCCTTCCTGTGGAACTTCAAGACTGTTCTGAGCATTGAGGACCTGGAAGCCTGTGGAGATGTAAAGGAATCCATCTGAGCTGCTGGTGGGGCAGAGCGTTTGACAGATTTGGGTCAGGGCTGCTGCTGTGCCCTCCCCAGCTGTGTGGTCTGTCTCCCAGGGCCACCTGTGCAGACGTAAGACAGCAAGGATATGCCAGCCTTGCTGCCATCAGCCGCTCGGGCACTTCTGTGAGCAGCAAATCTGTTTTCTTCTCTCCTTCGTAGGATCCTGGATAGGAGACCTGGTCCCCTGTTTGTTCATGGGTGGCTTGTCAAACAGATTTCTATTTTTAATAACTATTTTTATTAATAAATATTCAGTTATAGTTGATTAATACCATGCGGATTAACTAGCTCTAACCATTTTAGCAGTTTGAGTTCATGCTTTCCATTCTTTCTATGTACATTTTTAAAATAAATCATATTGATATATGTGGAACTCTGATTTTTAAAATTCTGTAACATATCATACCATCTTTCCAGATTATTATTTTCATCATCTTAATATGTAAACTTCACTGTGTCAAGTACGGAACATATTCGATCATATTTAATCATCACCACGATAGCTGGAGGCACCTCTTAGGGCCCCTGTTTTTAAACTGAGGAAGGTGAGCCCAGAAATGTTATTTTGGCTGAGATCACCCAACTGATCCTTGGCACCAGCAGGGTTTACATCCAGACTGCCTGGTCTACAGCAAACAGTTTTCTATAGTAACTTAGGCTATTTTTGTAATTTATTGTTATACACAAGTGGCACTAAAATAGGTAATCGATACGATTTCTAACCAGTCTTACGCCTTTCAGAGCCCTACAAGCTTTCAAAGCTGAACATGAGATTATAGTGAAAGCTTTAAAAATTGTGTGGTTTCGCCTGCTGACTTCCCACTAAGATTTCTTTTAAGGAACTAATAAGAACGTAAACATAGAGGTGGCACAGAGACTCTGTCCTGCTCCACACACTTCTACAGTGTGTTTTCTCCCAGCTGCCTCTGTCTCAGGCTCAGCCAAGGACCCCACTTCCAAATTCATGGAATTCCCACATCTTCCTCTAGATCCGCCTCCATCAGTGCTGCCTGTTTTCCATCCTCTTGGGACTTTGGTGCCTACACTTGGCGCTATTTCTGATGTCTTTTTTGACATGGGAAACTGCTTCCATCTCTTGGGTCACTCCCCTGGGCACCGAGAGGCTCCTTCCAGCTCTTTCCCTGACTTTCAGGCAGACTCTTCTCAAGGACGGGAGGTGCTCCCCCCTCACATCAGAGCTTCCCCTCCCCTCTCTTCATGTTTGACCACAAACAACCTGCACAGCAACTGTTCCCAAAGCTGCTCCCAAACTTCTGTTCATGTTGATCTTGTGACCCCTTCCCCTGAGTCATGAACATTCTGAATGGCATCTAGAACAGTGAATCCTTTCCACAAGGTTTTCAGTTGACTTTGCCCAGATCCATCAGAGGAATCACTGTCTACAGCAGATGTAGCCTAATGAAATATATTTCTTAAATAATAAGACTAAAAAGTCACAATTACTCCTTGATGCATGGGGCTGCAGAGTGGATGTTGTGTTAGCAGACATGAAAACAACATGTATCTTCTTGTACATCTCCATCAGCATTGTCAATGAGCAATATTTTGGAAGAATTTTTTTCCCTAAGCAGTAGGTCTCAACATTAGGCTTAAAATATTCAATAAACCATGCCATAAACAGATGTGCTATTATCCAGGCTTTGTTGTTCCATTTGCAGAGCACAGGCAGAGTGCATTTAGCATAATTCTTAAGGACTCTGGGATTTGGGGAATAGTAAATCGGTACTGACTTTAACCAAAAGTCATCAGCTGCACTAGCCCCTAATAAGAGAGTCAGCCTGTCCTTTGAAGCTTTGAAGCCAGGCACTGACTTCTCCAGCTATGAAAGTCCTAGATGGCATCTGCTTTCCAATAGCAGGCTGTCTCATCTACATGGAAATTCTTTGTTTACCGGAGCCACCTTCATCAATGATCTTAGCTGCATCTTCTGCAGAACTTGCTGCAGCTTCTCCACCAGCACTTGCTGCTTCTCCTTGCACTTCTATCTGGTGGAGTTGGCTTCTTTCCTTAAACCTCATGAACCAACTTCTGCCAGCTTCAAACTTCTTCAGCTTCCCCATGCCCACTTCATAGAATGGAAGAAAATTAGGGTCTTGCTCTGGATTAGGTTTTGGCTTAAGGGAATGTTATGGCTGGTTTGAGTTTCTATCCAGCCACTAAAACTTTCTGCCCCAGAGAGTAGCTAACTATAGGTAGCTCTGCGAGTCATCCTTAGCGCATTCTCAGCCTGTTACTTATAACTTTCTTGAGAAGTTTAAACCACATGACATAAATATGAGGGTTTGAATCTTGAAAACAGACGCCAATGCTGTCATATGAAAGTGGAAGCTATATTTTTTCTTTAACGATAAACATTTTATTTATAAGTGGATTAAATTATAAGATCAAATGGTAGTTTCAGATAATATTTTTTAATTAAGAGACTTCATTTTTGGAACAGTTGCAGGTTTACAGAAAGCACTGAGCTGCGAGTACAGGAGTCCCCATACCCTCTGTCATCACCTCAAATTTCCCTTATTTTTAACATTTCACATTAGTGGTGACATATTTGTTAACAATTCTATCTTATGGTTGTGAATAGACCGGATCTTCTCTGTAGTGCTGTAAAATTCATTTATTTTTACTTTCTAACCAGGAAATGAGTTGTTACATCCATTGTAAAAGACAGGACAGTTACTTCATTTGGGATGACTCTGACTGCAGGGAGGTTCTGCAGTGTGAGGGCTGCTTTTATGAAGGGAAAACCTTCTGTTGGTAAATGTGAGGCTTTTCCTTATGTAATGTGAGAATTATTTAGTCCGTTTCTAATTTAGCTAAACAAACAAACAAACAAACAAATAAATAAATAAATGTCCGGGTTACCTTTTCATGGACATTGGTATGCGCCCTGTAAGAATCAAGCTTGCGTGGAAAGGTTTGTGTTACGCCAGGGAAGAGTCAGGAGCACTTACAAAGCAGGGACGCTTGGCCTCTTCCTCCGAGGCCCCTGGGAGTCCCAGCAAGTGGGTGCTTTACAGACGAGGCTGGGGGTTGAGCAGCGTGAACCTCCCCGTTCGTGCAGCGGGAGCAGCACGGACCTCGGACTGACCACTACGGAGCCCGTGGTCTGCCCACACCAGTCAGAAGTAAGTGGGAATCCGACTCCAGGCGGGGCTCACATTTCAGACTTTTGGGAAGTGTGACCGCCCAACACACTCTGTGGCAGTGGATTGAAAACTGCCCCATTTCCAGGCAGCGTGTCTGACGTTTGCTGTGCAAAGTCCGTGGCTCATCGGAGAACGCGCAGCGCAGCTGCTCGGCCTGTGCTGGGCCGCCCCGGCTGACAGGTTTCCTTTGCTGGAGATGTCAGAAAATCCCTGTGGCCTCATTTTAACTTTCTTGGAAGCAGTTAGGAAATACCACATTTAAAGAAAATGAAGACATCTGCGGGAGGAAGTGGTTTGGTGATGTTAGGAACATTTGGGGAGTAGTTGTGAAAATTTAATCTGCGTCTTGTGAACGTCCGTGGCTCTGCCCCGTTACACTCAGCGTTGAGTCTGTAGAGCCCTGACCAACTCAGTGTGGCCTTCAGTGGATCTGGTGATCAAATAAGCAGGCAGCTGAGGATACTGAAAGGGAAGACAGGGAGGCACCTTCTGCACTCTACATGGCAAGAGACCAAATTCGAAAGAGTTAGTGCCACTAGCCGTTTTTTCTCAAGCATTTTTAATTTTATTTGAAACTCTCAATAAACTTCTGAATTGTAGATAACACTGAAGACACATATCTGAGTATTTTGGATGAGGAAGACTATCTTTTTTACAAAAGTGAACTGTTAGTGATGTTTAAAATGTAGGGCAAACATCTTATGATACATGAATGATGTTTGGAGAATTTGGCTTGATTCCATTAAATATAGAATATTTCTACAGATTCAGAAGAATGTGTCGTAAGTTCTAGACTTTCAAGAGTATGCAGCCCTTGTTAAACTGCTCAATTTTCCTATGCTTTGTCTCTCTTTCTCTATTGAGGATGATATGGTTTGGCTGCGTGTCCAGTGAGGATAGCACCTGGTAGGTTTTGTGGCCGTTGCCCCCTCCCTCCCCTCTCAAATAGCCCCAGTGTCTGTTGCTTCCATCTTCATGTCCATGACCCAGTGTTTAGCTCTCACATATGGGTGAGAACAGGCAGTGTGTGGTTTTCTGTTCCTGCATTAGTTCGCTTAGGATAATGGCCTCCCGTTACATTCATGTTGCTGCGAAGGATGTGATTTCATTCTTTCTTGTGGACATGTAGTATTCCACGGTGTGTCCATTCCTTTCTGCAGTCCACCGCTGATGGGCACCTGGGTTGATGCCATGTCTTTGCTAGTGCTGCGATGAACATATGAGTGCATGTGTCTTTTTGGTCAAACAATTTATTTTCCTTTGAAACGTCTCCAAACTGCTTTCCACCATGGCTGAATTAATTTACATTCCCACCCAACAGTGTACACATCTTCCATCTTCTCCACAGCCTCACCAGCACTTACTGCCTTTAGACTTTTAGTAATAGCCATTCTGACTGGTGTGAGATGATATCTCATTGTGGTCTTGATTTGCACTTCTCTGATGATTAGTGATTTGAGCATGTCTTTTATGTTTGTTGGATGCTTGTATGTCTTCTTTTGAGAAGGGTCTGTTCATGTCTTTTGCTCACCTTTTAATGGAATTATCCAATTTTGCTGGTTGAATTGTTTAGTTTCCTTGTAGATTCTGGATACTAGACCTTTGTCAGACGAATAGTTTGCAGATCTTTTCCCCCATCCTGTAGGTTGTCTGTGTGCTCTGTTCATAGGATGTTTTGCTGCGCAGAAGCTCTGTAGTTTAATTTGGTCTCACTTGTCCAGTTTTGTTTTGGTTTCAGTTGCCTTTGAGGGTTTAGTCATAAATTTTTTCCTCAGGCTCATGTCCACCATGGTAGTTCCTAGGCTTTCTTCTAAGATTTTATAGTTGGAGGTCTTATATTTAAATCTGTAATCCATCTTCAGTTGATTTTTGTATATGGTAAAAAGGATAGGTCCAGCTTCAATATTCTGTACATGCTAACCAGTTTATCCCAGCACTGTTGATTGAATAGGGAGTCCTTTCCCCATTGCTTGTTTTTGTTGACTTTGTAAAGGTTACATGGCTGTAGGTGTGCACTTCACTGCACTTCTCAGTTCTCTGTTCTGTGCCATTCGTCTATGTGTCTGTTTTTGAAACAGCATCATGTTGTTTTGGTTACTGTAGCTTTATAGTATAGTTTGAAGTTGGATAATGTGATGCCTCCAGCTTTGTTCTTTAGTTTAGGATTGCTTTGGCTATTCGGGCTCTGTTTTGGTTCTACATAAATTTTAGAATAGTGTTTTCTAATTCTGTGAAAAATGACATTGGAAGTTTGATAGAAATAGCTTTGAATCTGTAGATTGCTTTGGGAAGTATGGCCATTTTAATGATATTGATTATTCCAATCCAGGAGCAAGGAATGTTTTTCCATTTGTTTGTGTCATCTGATTTCTTTCAGCAGTGTTTCATAGTTCTCTTGTTTCATGGTGCCAGAATTCTTTTCCTGGTTCCTTTTCATCTGGAGATGCTGCTATCTCTAATGTAATTATTTTAGTGTGGATAGGATTTTCTTTCTTTCTTTCTGCCTCTATAATATTACTATTTCATTTCTCCTTCCCCTCTCCATAGGGGGGTGACTGTAGAGAGTACTGAGTAGGGTCTCTTGGCTTTGGTTCTGTAGCCCTATGTCCTTCTGTCAGTAGGTTTTATATTGGGTTGTGCAGTTTGATCTACAGGCAAGTAGATGGTGTTTATGAGTAACAGCTGGCTGCGGCCAAGTGGCTAGGTATATACTGGTATCCTTGTTTACTGGGAGAAGCTCTCTGTTGCCTCTGGCAATGGGCTGATCCATGGAGTACACAGAGGTCTGAGCTCCCTGCCCAGCCCGGGTTGGGGAAGCAAAATTGGTAGGGCTAGAGCAGGCAGATTTGCCTATAGGTCCCCTAATTGCAGGCACAAGCACCAGTGCCAAGGGAGAATCCAGTGGGTGGCCACTAAGTGCCCAGAGGCATGCCTAGGCATGGAGGCGGGAAGCCTTTCATCCCCAAGTTCTCTGTATGGGGAGGGGTATGGCTGAAACTCCTAATCCAGCAGAGTGAGTGCTCCAGATCCCTGCAGACCTGACTGGGCATAGAGTGGAGACAGCCCTGCTTCAACATGGTCTCTGCACAGAAAGAGTAGGGACTTCAAATGCCTGGAGATCTGGCTGGGTGTGGGGCAGAGAGGGCCCCCTGCACCAGGATCAGGTGCTCCCAGTGCCTGGAGATCTGCCTGGGTGTAGAGTGGAGAGGGCCCTGCTGCACCACGATCTATGCCCAGGAAGGTTGGGACAGCCCAGGCTTCTGATCCAGGCAAGCAGGTGCCCCAGTTGCCTGGAGTTCTGCCTTGGGGTGGAGTGCAGAGGGCCCTGCTGCATCATGCTCTCAGGAAAGCGGGCCAGGGCACCAAACAATCACACACACACACACACACACACACACACACACACACTGGTCCCAGGTTGCAAGGCTGGCCCTGGCTCCAAGTCTTGTCACCCAGGAGGAATCAGGGTTATAGCAGCTCTCCTCCTGCTCCCTGCCTGCAACGGGGGAGAGCACAATTTCGGCACCTGTTGCCAAGGTGCTTTCCATGATTCTGTCCATGGAGGTCCCTACCCTACTCCAGAACAAATATTCCAATCTCTGGCCTGAGATTAAAATGCCTGTATGGCCACACTGCTGGGTCACCAAGGAAAGGCTGACTTTGTATGCACCTGGATTAAAAACGGCCTCTTGCTCTTGGTCCCAGGTCTAGGAAAATGCCTGCAGCTCTTCTCAGTGTTTCCCTCTCAGGCTCTCCAAGCCTCTCCTCAAGTCAGTTCCAGGACTTGGGAAAAACAAAGTACGGCCTGCGTTGCTGAGGTGAGCCACAGAGGGTCTCCCTTTGCTCTCTCGTCCTGGGGCTTCACTCGATTTTATCCGCTGAGTGCCATCGTGGGGGCTGCTTGCCCTTGTCCTCTCTCCTAGGAGCTGGGGTGTCCTTCATGATTCCAGTAGATTCCCATTTTCTTTCTTGAATTAAAGCACACAGAGTTGATCTTTATGTACTATTTTGCTATTTCCAGGTGGCTGAGATAAGCTAAAAGACTCTAATTTGCCATCTCAGGAAAATAAAAAGGTGGATTTTTTTGAATAGCAAAAAACACTGTAGAAAAACAAAAACACACTGGGAGAAGATACGTGCAACTTACAGAAAACGGTGATCATCTCTGTAATGTAAAAAAAAACTCAAACATCAGGAAGAAATAGAAACTTTAACAATGGGCAAACTAAACAGCTCACATATTCAGCAGGAAACACTCATCTTCACCCTTGATTGGAGCGAAGAACTGCCCCGTGAGCTTGCTGCAGCTTTGGGGTGTGTTTCAGAGTCTGGTAGGCTCGTCATCCTATTGTTTTATTTTTTCAGAAAAAAAAATAGCCCAAAGAAGCTTGCTATCTTTGTGAGGGTTCTTAGCCAGAATCATCTCTGCTTGTCCCTTCGTTTAAGCTGTGTGTCTGTAAAGAGCGTCTTCCTCATTAGGCCTTTAAATTTTTTCTATTTTATTTGATTTTAGGTATTTAACACTTCGGGTGGCGTTTTGAAATTGAGAGGTTCTTTTCATTACATCTTCTAACTGATTGTGCTTGGTAAATAAGAAAACTCTTAATTTTGATTACTAGTTTTGAAAATTATTATATTTCTTTATTATTTATAGCACCTGTTGTTTTCTTTTTTAGTTGATTCACTTGGATTTCCCAAGTAATCCATCTTATAATCTGGAAAAAACAGTTGTTTATCTCCTCCTTTCTAACTTTCATATTTCTCGTTTCCATGTCATCTAATTTCTCTGGCAAATGCCTCCAGGACGACACTGAGTCACAGTGCTGATGGTGACTTCTTCTGACTTACTGTAAACGGCCGTTTCTCATGTTTCCCAGTGACAGAATAAGCCTAGTTTTGTTAAGAAAGTATCTAGACCATTTTTTAAGTGTGTTTATAAAAAATGGAGTTGGCCAGGCGCAGTGGCTCAAGCCTGTAATCCCAGCACTTTGGGAGGCGGAGGTGGGTGGATCATCTGA
Organism: Rhinopithecus roxellana; assembly: GCF_007565055.1. Classification (NCBI taxonomy): domain Eukaryota; kingdom Metazoa; phylum Chordata; class Mammalia; order Primates; family Cercopithecidae; genus Rhinopithecus; species Rhinopithecus roxellana. The sequence goes on along the minus strand of NC_044565.1, from coordinate 56,595,159 downwards.
GGTGAGAAATTCGAGAGTAGGCTCACCAACATGGTGAAACCCCATCTCTACTGAAAATACAAAACAAAATTAGCTGGGCGTGGTGACGTGCACCTGTAATCAAACAATTTTAATATTATGAAGTGGACTTTTTATATTTTTGAATTTAATTGGAAAGAATTAAGAAACATAATCATTTCTCTTTTATTTTCTTTGATTAGGATTTTGTTGTGTGTGTTGTGTGTGTATACACACAAACTCACTTGACACACACACACGAGGGTGCGCACCCATATATATGCCTTGAGTTATTAAGAGTTTGAAATTTTCAAGCTAATGTGGATTTTCTTATTTGTAGTACAGAGCCAGGAAATGTTATCTATACTATTTCTTATAATGGCACAAAAGAAGTTTTCTTTGTGGCATTATGGTCAACTTTGGGGAATATTCTGTGGATACTTGATATAAATAGGCAGCCTAAGTTCAGGGTACGGTCTCAAATCATTGGCTACCTTTTATTTTTATATAGTATATATGTTTATATATTTTTGTATGCTTGATCTACAGTATGCTGAGGGGTGGGTTAATCTGTTTTTTTAGATTTCTCTGTTTCTCTAATATACTTTAGCTTGCTAAATATTAACAGGCCCATTGACAGCCACACACATTATGTATTTGTTTTAGATTTATTAAATTTAACATCATAAGATGTGCCCTTGTCAACCTTGGCAGTCAAGCTCTTCCTTCAACCTCTGGCACCTGGCAAATATTTATCTGCTTTTCATTATTACAATTTTGCCTTT